>NW_005054330.1:2853338-2870247 GCF_000277835.1 Geospiza fortis | reverse complement strand
AAAATTAATTACAAGGAAAAAAAAATGTTCTTAACAGCTTAAAAACACTCAGTCTGGATGGCTGAGGTCTGAAATCTGGCAGCCTGGAACACATTTCAAATCAAGTCAACTCCATTTTGTATACTGCATGCAAAACTGACCATTTAAATCACACAACTACAGTGCTGGAAATGACTATTTAGTATTAATTTCTGAAAAGGCATTTATTTTTGATGTTTAAGAAATCTTTTCTGGGCAACCATGGACTAGAAACTTCTATGCCAAGCATCTTCATAGAAGGGTTTAAAAAATTCTTCTGACAGTTACTGCATAGCAAACACAGCATCTCACATTTTCAAATGTTCAACTTTGTAGAAAATAACCTTTTTCTTAATGACATCCTTGAAAATGCTGCTAATAATAATTAACTTTTAATGAAAACTTAAGAACTAACACACAGCTTTGAAAACTACATGTATTCAGACGACACTTCCTCTCCAATCCAGATTCCCTGTTTACATGACCATTAATACCTGCAAGGATTCATCCTGCAGCACTCCCTGCCTTGTGAGAAGGCAGTCAGTTTGCTCAAATCTACTCCCACAGACAATATAATAAAACACACTGGAGAATATAATCAAAACTAGTTTTGTTCTATGACTTCCAGAGCTGCAGGTATTAAAAAACCCAATATGCTGGCACAACAGAAATGGTTACAACTTCTTTCTCCTACTTAGGAAATACCTTTTTTTTTCCATAAACAAGCAGTACAATAGTTACTTAGTTTTCATGTAACCCTAACTAAAGCAGACTATTATAAGTGGTTTTTGAAAGAAAAGTCTTCACATTCAGACAGTATAATGTTACTCCCACTGAAAGCCACAGAAATGCTGCTGCTGACCTCAGTGGGAGTAAGAGCAGTTCCAAACGGCTCCAACTTTCCAGATTTTCCACCACAATGTCTATTGCACAGAAATGCAATTCAATCTCATCATTAAAAGCCACAAACCAATAACCAATCAAAATAAACCTAAAATTGCTTTATAAGTTAGCAGTTTCAGTCAATGAGTTGCACTTGTAAAGAAAATGACTAGCATTCTTTAGGGCTGACAAGCAATAAATTGAAAGTACCATCATTCTGAAAATGTATGGCTCTCCTGATTAAGGGTGACGTGCTCTTTAAAAGGAACACAGAGAATACCTCACTTCTGAAACAAGAAATCACTCTTAGACACGAACTCTGTAAAAAAGCCCTTTGGTAATGATAGGACAATTAGGACTCTTTGACTCTTCAGAGTATAAAAAGTAGGAAGATTTTCAAAGCTATACATTCCTTACCTTCACAAATATACTGCAGAATAAAAATAGATACATGTTTGTCATGTCTCTACAAACAGCATTTCATTTGATTGCCTTATACCTTTTTACCTAATTTTAAACAAGTAGTGAGGCTGTGTGGTGAAAGATAACACCTTCTGTTCCTATTACTTTATTCCTTTTCACCCCTACAATAATTTTCTTTTGCACTAAATAGTTCCCTGAAATATGAATTTCACCTCAGGCTGACTATTATAGTGAAAAATCCCCTAAGAAATCTCCCACCTCTTCTATACTGCTTAGGATATTCAAAAGCAGTAGTTTTCAGTTCTGCTAGTACTGTGTAAACTGTATTCCCATCTTTTACCCAAAAATCTACTTTCCCTTAAACAAATTTAAAAGGAGACTAATAAAAAGAAATGAAAGCTTTTAGAAGTTTGAATTATTTGATCATTTTTATTCATTTAGCAAGTACAGCCATCTTCTGGTTTTAGTCACTTAAGAGATCAGGGTTTTTTTAATTATGTTCCTTTATACCCATGTAAATTACTTCTCCTTGTGTAAGGAAGCTTCTGCCTGGTTAGGTCTCAGGAATAACTTCTAAGATTAGTGAGAGCCATACAAATTAATAAATTGCTTGCTCGTTGCCTACATTGACTGTGCTGTCCTGCCATGGGCCCTTCTCCTACAGCAGGGAGGCTCCGGGGCAGCAAGGCCCACACTCCATGCTGAGGTAACCACAGAGTTCACAACTGTGCAACATTCCCCTGCCACAGATTTCTGCACAGACAGCTCTGGGAACAACCCCAAATGAAACCTGTCTGTACAGCTGAACACAAAACTGAGGGGCTGAGAAGGGCCAGTCCAGAGGTGGGAAGTCAGTTCACCTCCTGTCTAAAAGCCAGGCAGCACAAAACATCTTGACAAGGCCCATTTATAAAGTTTTGGAAGCTTTATTATTAGCTACATTATATGCACTTGATTATTCTACATTTTGATTATAACAAACACTTGTTTTTATTTGGTGATTTGATATTCCAAGCAGGCTTACTAAAACTCTTGCATATTTTAGCTATACTCAGATCAAAAGTCCTTCTGTTTGATAGGAAGGTCACTACAGGCTATTACTATAAAAAGAATTTAGCCTTTTATCACTTTATTGTTGGCTAACAAATGTCAACTGTGAGACTGCTACTTTTTAAATCTATTTACTGTCCCAGACAATTCTGCTTTCTAGATTTCATACACACAAACACATGTAATAATGAAAGAAATATAAACTTATGTAAGAAATTTTGCCAACTCTTACCACCCTTTCAGGCGAGTTGTTAGGCCCCTCCCCTTGTTCATAAAGCACAACTCAGTTACGGATCTCCCTGGAAAACATAAGAGGCAGATCAAACTGAATAAACTCTGTAACTAGTGTGAGTAAAGGCTTGTTGACCTGAGGAATGAGACAACTTCCCATACAGTTCACAGCCCAAACACCTGCCAAAACTGCACTGCCATCCCTAGTTCAAAACAGCTGAATTCAAGGCTTTCATCAATCTCTAGAGTTCCTACTTCCCAAAATCAAAGTTCAAGGCTGAAATGTCTATCTAATTTGAATGCTCTAGTATGTGGCAAAGTTTCTACTGACAGCTTTGGGTCATGAACTCCAAAAATCATTTGTTATTGGAATAAATATTTAAATCAATTGATTGATAAATGCCCAAGTGTAGCTGTAGCACTACAATGCCAAAGCACCACTGGCCATTGACCCTTCTACTGCTGGCTGCACTGGATTTCTAGGATAGCCACACTGACACAGGGATTCACAGCAGTGATTTAAGTAATGAATCTCACAAATAATTAGGGGTTATTTTGTTGGGGGAGGTTACTGCTCTGGATGAAGAGTACTCCCCCACAAGGTCACACCAGAACCCACTAACACCAGACAAAACTAACATTCTGATCCACAAAGGATGCCTGTGAACTCAGTGGGAAAAACAGCTTCTTGCATCTGAGAAACTGATTTTTAAGTGATGGAAAAAATATGAACTAAACTACCTGCAGACGGTTTTTATGAAGGAAGACTTTGGGGTTTGTCCCCCAATTTCTTTAAGCGAGTCAGCATTTGACTTCTTCCCAAAAATCTGTATTTTCTCCTTGGGTGTCATCACCTTCCACAGTAAATTTTATGTTTCATTGAATTATTTACAAGTTGTAAGACAACACTATGTCTCAATACAGTAATTCTAGGGCCTTCAGGATGACACAATGAAAATCTAGCTAATTACTAACAGGATGCTTTATTTATCTTCAACTCTGATACGTAAATGCTTTTAAGTGCTGCAGAACAAAGGAGAAACCATATCACAAACACAAAACGCACAAGCAAGTAGAGCACGTACACGGAAATTCAGTTTGTCACAAAATAAAATTCATTAAAAGGGTCACGTTGTTCCAGAAACAGCACTGAGGGAGATGGTCTAATCACAAAAAAACAGGTTGAATCAGTGCAAATCCAACCTCAGGCAAGAACTTTCCTCAAAAGTTTCATTTTTATTAGCAATTCAGACTTTGTCTAATGAGCAACAGAATCCAGAGGTCAGAAGCAAAATCTTGCCAATGCTTGCCCCTTTAAAAACCCTTTCTCCAAGAAAAAAATGAACACACAATTTCCTCTAAACCAAAAGAAACACAGTTACAGTAATCATGAGAAATAATATTAAACAGATATCAGTAGGGTAATACTACACATTAAAAAAATGCCACTAATAGCTTGACAAAATTTTAAAACATAGCAACAAATCCTAAACTGCATTTCTAAAATTATTTTGAATTGAATATGTCTATCTTGTGTGAGCCATTTTAAAAGCTTCTACTCTTAAAACAAGTGGAAAATTATGGTCTGTTAAAAAGTAAATAATCAGTGAATTTCTTCATGATGATGTAAGCTCAAGGTATCACTTGAGCTACAAATCTGGATACCCTGCTACCTACACATGCCTCTAAGACCTAAGAAGAGTTCAGGAAAAAATTATAATTATCCATAACTTACATTTATGTACATTATAACTTTTTCTCTTTTATGAAAAACTTTGTTCAAAAAGTGTGTTTGACATTCTGGTAATTTATTTTTAATTATTTAATGATTAAAAATTCATCTCTTTCCAGCATCTGAAGATGAATTAGGTGAAGATGTTCATGGGAAGAGATAGTCAAGTGTACTGTAAAAATTTTTGATGAGAACAATCTCCTATTAAAACAGATCCCTAACTTTTTGCAATGTCATATCCTAAAAATTGCAAGGGGTGTGGATTCAGTGTGATTTTGGCTATCTCTGTGCACAGCTGACTAAAACATTAGTTAAGTCAAGCAGCAGAGCAAGAGAACAAGCTTTCCAGCCTTAACTTTTTTAACAAGGTTATGAGTCTAGTCTGCCAAACTCCAGGTCCCACAAGGTCTGAGTTTCTCAGGAACCAAGCCAACCTTGAAACTACTGTAGTAGTACAAGTGCAGCTGTATTTTGAACTTAAATCAGTATCATGGCTTAACACACAACAGCAAGCAGGGAAGAAATGATGGAAGTAGAGTCTGTCATGAGCTTGAACAAGCTTCATTCTGCCAGACGAGAACTAACAAGTTTACACTGTGACTGAGGAAGGAGTCTCGTAATAGTTTCTTATAAATATTCAATAGACCCACCATGGCAGCAGCTCCAAACAGAGTGAAGGGTGAAGGTCTCTTAAAGAGCAACTCAAAGCCTAAAGCAGCCAATTCTGACTGGAACCTTATGCTGAACCAATGCCAGCTGACAAGGGCATCACCTTCTATTGATGCAGAAAATGATGACTTGATTCAAAAATTGTTTCGTTTTGCTGCCACAAATTTAACAGCTCAGGCTTTGTCCCCACGAGATGAGTAAAACATGCTCATTAGGTAACCTGCTTCCAGAGAGACAGGATTTTAAACAAAGGCTAAGCACCTTTATTTTAATATTACAAATGTGTCTTCAAGGTGCTTTAATGCAGACCAGTTGTTGAGGTGCAAACTGAGCACAGCTCTCCCAGTCCCACAACTGCCATAGGACATGCTCTCCACAAGAACATTGCTCTGATGGAAGTTACAGGTACATGAAATAAGTCCACAAAAGCACTGAGCAGACATACAGTTCAATACACTATCACAGCAATTCTGAGGCTCTTCAAAAGTGTGCACAAACAAAAGCAAATTTTCACTTTGTTCATCCAGTCTAGCCGGCAGGACAATTAAGAATTATTTTAGCAACTTCTTTGAGCTTGTCCAAAATATTTACTGCACATTGTTTTCATCTTCCTAGTTACAGACATGCCAATGTCAGACAATATCTGTTACAATCAACTTGGATTTTCTATTCCTACCAGCTGTCTTAAGTCTAACCAATAAAGAAATATTGAACAAAAAATGGTATGAGAGTATCCAAATGGCACAAAGATAAGCAGGCAGTTATTTCTTACTCTGAATGCAGTAACAAGAGCTCCAGAGGCCAAAATGTTCCAGCTGAGCTAACTATGGCTTCCTGCTGCTGTTACCAACACGGTACTGTAGAAAAGTAATTGCAAATATTACTCACAAAGAACAAAATAGAAGCAAACAAGATAATGGAAGAAACATGTATCTCCTGGCAAAAACAAAAACTCATTAGAAGATTATGTTCAATGTAAATCAATATGCTTTGAAGCCAGCTGTATAAAGTGACAGTGGAAGCATTAAATTTGAATAAACCTCTTAAAATTCTTTACTGCATTAATGGCAGAAGTTTGACCTTAAATGTAAATTTAAATAGACACAACCAAGTTGGTTAAAATCACAAATTGCAGTCTCATAAATGCAGCTGCTAATGGTGCCCTCAGACCTGCAGCCAAATCCTAGTCTGACTCAGCTCTGTCCATCCAGCTCCCCTTCACAGCCAGCACTGGAAAAGGGAGAGCCACTGATGCCTTATCCCCACTGCTGAGAAACAGAAAGGGATATTGTCTTGCAACCTTGGAACTACTTTCTGGTTTTTGCACAGTAGACACAGAACAGCTGAGACTGGAAATACCCTTGGATATCACCTGACAACTCTCCTACTCAAAGCAGAGTCAATTTGAGCAAGTTGCTCAGGATCTTTTCAAGTCAGGTTTTGAAAATCTTCAGGAACATGATCGCTGCAATCTCTGGCCAACTTGCTCCAGCATTCAGTTCACACTTAACAGCAAATTTTTCTTCAGTTTTGATTGAAGTAAGACTCCTCCACTTTGTACCTGTCAGCATATGACACTGTGCTGCCTGTTGTAATATTCTTGATCAGCACAAGCTGCTTAAATCAATGAGCTCCAAAAATGACAATGAGATGTATAACCATGAAATTTATTGACCATGCCTGCATGCATTAGTAATCACACAGTATGGCCTCTGGGTCCAATAATGCAGAGAGTTGGATTCCTTCATCTTCCAATGACTGCTCTAAATTCCCCAGTCACACAAGGACACACAAAACAAGCACACTTTTTTTTTAGTCCTAGATATTACACCTACTTTAAACTAGTTGGATTTTGTCTTGTACATGTTCAGTAAGTTTCTCTCCATTTCATAGTATCAAAGGTATTTCAAATAGTTAGTTTCTCAGATAATCTACTATTAATACTCCTTGCCTCAAAAAATATTATCAAAACCCAGTTATTCTGAGGGGGATCTGTGAGAAGCTTGCATGAATTCAATGTTCTTGAGATTTCTATCAGAAATCAGTCTCTTGATTTCATGTGAAACGACAAGCATGCACAAGCATATTTTTTTGTTCTCTATTACAAAGTCTCAAGTGACATTTGCTGTAAGAAGGACAACATTAACAGCCAGCGAAATGTGAAAGGTTTCCCAAGGAGAAGTCAATTCTGTTCATGCTTCCACTCTTAAAGCACTTAGGTAATTCAGGTGTACCCAATCAAACCACACCTGGGTGAAGAAGAGGGAAATGAATATCATGTGTTAATCACCAATACTGAAATTGTGGAACCGTCGCATTTGTGCATAATGCCTTTCTCATTTTATATTGTCTAGAAGAAAATGCCTTGAGAGATTTTCCCCAATAGAATATTCCAACTTGCTGTAAATGTTTCATATCAGCGCAGCTACTGAATCTCTTATTTTAGACTACAAGACTGATAATTAAGTCAGCCTATTTCAGGGTCTTCCCCCTCCCCCGGCTTCTCCATTACAGCTATTTTCATTCTGGACTCTGCACACTGTGCACCTGTAATCTGTATCTACATTGTATTAGTAGGATCCTCTTAATTAGATTTAATTTCTTCAAGTGAGGAAAAAAGTGACATGCTAAGCCTGCCAGTTCTTTGAAGAATGTCCTAGAAGGTCAAATGTGTGTATATAAGGGCTTTGTGATCTGTTTGACACAAGGAAGGTAAGGTTGGTCAACATTTCAGATGCCTTCAGTAATGAAAAGCAAAGTAACTGGTATTGATTCCATCCACATCAATCTCAAAATGGTAAACAAAATAATTATATCCTCTGGATAGCAGTCTCATAGGTACATGCAGATATACTTAACAGATCACAGACAGAAGACAGCTCATTTAAATCAGACACCATGTGAAAGTCTAGTTTTCTTAGTTGAACTACAATGTAGACATTAAAGCTTCTGAAATCTCTACATGCCTTATCACTATGTAATTAACCAAAATCAGCAACTGTGAGATCAGTACTTTTCCTACAGATTACAGCTCCACAGTTTGTCTATTTCTGAAACAACAGAAATACCTGTATTAGTATTTTTGAAGCTTTTACAGTTCTAAAATGTTAGTTTAGCACATCAACGAAAAAATAATTTTTAAAATGTTAAAATATCCCTCTCTCCTGTGTGAGACCAGCTGCTTTCCCCTAGATTTCAACCCCTTTTCACAATAAATACTTGAGCTTATCCTGTAATTCTTATTAGTCTTTCCTTGGTTTTGTGGCGCCATGACAAACTATACCCTGCATTACTTTAACTAATCAAGGGCTAAAAGGCTTCTATCTCAGGCCTTGTTTTCTGCATCACTGGTGGAATCACACAGTTCAATCCCATATACACCAAATCCCTGTCCACCAGCCTCCTCTTCCCACCTGCATTACTGCAACACACACATCTGCATTTGGCACCTGTTAAGTTCTTTCACTACCAGGATCAGTCGCCAATTTCTTTGGCTAAACACTGCAACTTCAAAACACTGCTATATTTACTCATTATTGCACAGGTAGTAAGCCTGTAGTACAAAAAAATAAAATCTACAATAAGCCAATACATAGTCTTATTTATGCTTAAAATGTCTACTGCCAATTACAGGTAATTACAGCCCAATTCTATGTTTTCTAAAGGTAATACTACATAGAAAGGCTGCTGCATTTTAACATGAGTCATTGTAGTTCTTGAAATAGTGATACATAAAATGATGTAAAAGAAATACAGAATCTATACCTCAGATTTCCATAAAGAAGAGATTTTTCTGCATTGCTCCCCTGCCTTGGTTGTATCTTGAATGCATTTCAGAACATTTAACTTGTGAAACTTTACAGATCTTCCTAATCCCTTGTGGCATAGAGAATGACCTTCTACTTCTTTCTACATTCAGATGCATAATGCAAAGCAATTTTTTTCATTTAGGACATATAAATGGTTAATCCAAAAGAAAGGGAGCAAATACAAGGTCAAAACAATATGGGAAAGTAAAACACCTTGTAGGGCAGAGCTTAAGACACTGACAGCTCTCTTCGCCAATGTTAAGGTTACCAACATCACACTCCTACAGAGAGGGAAATGAGAAGAATTTGCTAAATATAGCTATAAGTGGTTGGAAGGATGCCTATCCTTATTTGTGCATTCATCTGTTTAATTGTGGGCAATATAGTCCACTAGACAGCCTGAAGCAAGTGTAGATGTTCAATATTCTCTGAATTATACAACCTCAATTGGAAAATGGACTTAATTACACAGTTTACATCAGTATAAATGGCAACTTCGTATTTTGAAACTCTCCAAAAGCTGTATGTACCTCAATTATTTTCTCAGGTTTTGGGGATGTACTAAATGCCTTCAAAACTGTGCAGTTTTAAACAAGGATGGTGAGAAAGGCCACAGAATTCTTGTGTTTATTGTACGACTGTCTTTCAAATCCAAACGTAAACAAATACATATCCTGACACCAAAAATCAAGTTTTATGCTCAGATCTTCTTTACGTTTGGTCATCGTCTGTGGAGACTGACATTTTTCTTAAACTGATCTGTATGTGCATTTTTAAAATAGTTCCAAAAATTTAAATATACACGTCAATACATCTTACCAAATTAATCCATCTGTATTTGAAAATAAAGCTGTAACAATCACACAAACATGAAAGAAACAAGTCAAGGAAGTTTACACACCTGTGATCTAAGCTTTCAAAAAGATTCCTAAACCCTTGGTTTCAGTGATAATATTGTAAAGATATATAAAGGAATTAAATAGGCACTAGGTGCCTAATTCACTTTAAGAGTTTGGGTCTAAATTCCTAACAGATCACTGAAAGTCTCAGCCAAAGTATCAGTTTATTTATATATGTAACTGAGATTCGCTCATATTCCTTTTATATATATAACAAGCTTCAGCTCAGTTTAACATTAATTCTTCAGAACCTTAAATACTAAGGTTCCTAAAAATCAGAGTTACCATACTGCTTCTCTGCTTCTAAAACAGTGGAAAGTGGTTTGTGGGATCATAAATGAAATGAGGTGATTGTTTCCGTGTCTAGATAGATGAGCATGGGTTGGGATTCAGAAATCCCACCATCAGCATAGCAAATAGTCTGTAAAAGCTGAAGACTGTTTATCACCTACAGGAACACAGCACAGTGAAACACAGGAAAAAAAAATGTGGGAACCTACAGAGGTTTCAAACGTATGGATTGAACAATTCAATAATCTTCCATCGTCACACCACATTAAAACCAGCACCTTACCCTGCAGCTCTAAAATACTGCTTCAGGAGAGGGAACACGGTTTTGACTTCCATTATCCTCCAGCCTGCAGCAAGGAAGTGCCTTGGTCCTGAATCAGAACCCACAGGAATTTAGCAAGTGCTATTTCTGCTTGTAGTAAAATCTTCAATATGTAATTTACATCTTGATATGTCATCATTTCCTGGTATTTAACTTAGTAACAGCTTCTCCAAAGTAGAGATTTTATTACATAAATTATGGAAGTAGCAGACTGGGTGTAGTGGAGACAGCATAAATTTCTGAATCAATACAAAATATGTCCCTGGTAGTAGTTGTTATTCCATGCAGGTATGTTATTGATTACAGTCATAATGGTCTCACTTTAGCTGCCATCAATAACTCACTACTTGTATTGTCACACTGAATTAAAAAAGAACCAGTCTAAAAATATGAGGAGAAGTTATACCAGCATGGCATGACCCTAGCCTGTGGTGCAAAGAAGCAAAACACTGCCAGTTTAAGTTTTCAAGGATTTGTGTTTGAGACTTCACTTGACATTACATTGATAAAATAAATTCACATGTGATCGTTATTCAGGACAAAAGAGTATGTGTCTTAAACACTCCAGAAAACTTTCAAAAGTATGGATCCTGCATACACTAACAGTTTTCAATACCTTGGCACCATTAGAATACAGGGACTGTTACACAAAACTGAACCAAAGTTTTATGAGTGGTTATTAACATCCTACTGATGAACATGACTGAAGCTTCCTTGCATCAGATTATGAATTGTAGATAGAATGTTAGATTATTTCAGCTTTTTAAATTGCTAATTTTAGAACATAGCCTCCATAAAATACCCATATTTGCTACTCAGCAGAGAGATGGTCACAAAGTGCCGATTAGAAGACTTGATTCAACCTCATAAACTGGATCAGCCTCCAGAGAAGTCTGTCTGTATGCACTGTTTTAATCCACAGCCAGAAGTGGCTGCCCTCTCTCAATTAGGCATCTAATCAACATGCCTAAAGTTACTGTAGCTACCCCAACTTGAGTGATATCACACTTGAGATTCTCCTTCCCCAAGACAGTCAGCACTCTATGAACCATTTTTGTTACCATTTGCTTTCCTCTGGGCAATCTCTGCAAGCTTTGCTACTCTGCCTACTGTTAAAAAGATTATAGTTTTCCCCTTTAAAACCTGCAAAAATTAGACTATCCAATATCATTATATACATTCAGCTCTCATCAAGCTGTGAATCCAGTAGCCATGGACACTGTTGATCGTGAAACATTACAATACAGTTTCTCACCAACAGGATAATCCAGTAAAAAAGTCTGTGCCATCACTTCTCTCACTGGTCTGAATAGCAGTTACTTAAAATTTTATCACTACATAACCCAAATTAAACAGAGAACATTTACTGTAATAAGAAGGCTCCATGGAGGTATTCTAACTCATGGGTAGAATTTCCACCACCAGAGCAGATGAAGAAGAGAAAATTACTGGAAACAGTAAGTCTAGTTTCACTGACTTTACATTGCAATCAATGTAGATAAGTTAATAAAAGACTTCTTCATACAGGAAAAGTTAGGGAAACATTTTTCTGTACAAAAAAAAACCCATGATCATTCCTTTTATGAGAGCAGAAATAAGAGGGGAAGGTAACTAAGCTTAGAGCAGAAAAAAGGCATTTGTGATATACAAAGCCTAGCTCCTGTAAAACTACTGCTCAGCACCTCAATCAGTCAATATCACTGCACCTGTAAGAATTCTTATACAGATTACTTCATCAGGTAATTCCAGCTATTTCCAACCAGAATGCAGGTCTTGGTACCAAGCCCCTGAAAAGTCCACTCACAAGGATAACAGTGCAGAGGAAGCACTGATGCATAATTCTAGACTCCAAATTACTAGGTGCTGAAAAAAATAAGGAAAAGAATAAATATTTTGAGTTTGCTGTAATGACAAAATGTCAGAACTTACCCCAAACTGATTTACTCACTTCTCCCCTCTCACTTGCTTGCAATGTTTAAGCTGTAATTCAATAATGCATTTCAGAAGACAGAAAATGCTTCACAACTCTTAAATAAACCATAAGCAGCTAAACAGTACCTGTTCTAGAGGACAAAGGCCTGTTGCTAAGACACTAGACTTCAAGTTTCCAATGGCTTATGACAGCAGTAACAAGGCAAACAAAATAAATAATAAAAACGAAATTTTCAAAGATACCTTGACAGTGTCCTTTTAATTTTCAGCCAACTTGAGATGTCACGTAAGCACTGAAGCAGCAAAGAGGTGATACTGCTTAGACAGCAAAATCTCAATTCCTCCCTGACCTACAAATCAGAAGCTAATAGATTACTGGTGCACTGGTGTATATCTGCACGGTATCTCATGGAAACCCTGTCGCAGCTTCTGAAACAAAATGCATGTGCTCTGAGATGCAGAAAAAGCATAACTATAAATAACATCAACTGAAGCATGCACAGAAGATTTTGACAACCCAGTCAAGGACCTTATGGAAGAAAAATCCCAAATTGTCTAAGAAAACCATCATATCTGAAGAGATGAAGCATACTGCATGTAGCTCAGGAACAGAAAGGTCTTCCCAGTGAAATATAAACCGGAGAGAGAGACAGAGGCACAACCTTGCCCATATGTTCTCAATGGATCTCAGTACCTTGTAATACTGCCAGCAGCAGCATCACCACTATGCAAGTAGTGGAGGAGAACTACTTTCTTGGACCCCTTAGTCTGGAACCTGTGATCTGAATATTACAATTTAACTCTTTCTAAATATATAGTCAAAATAGATATTTGACTATAGTCAAAAATCACTCAACTTACGGTAATTAACATCAGTTGATTATATAGAGCATTAAGACTTGCAAAATCAAACCAAGATACCTTTCACAGAAATGTTTATCTAGATGGAACAAAACCCATGTAACTACAAAGCAAATATATATACACACACACACAAATGCAGTGTCAATTTTTACAGAATTGGATAAAATAACCTGTTAAAAAAAATGAAGCCAGTCACTTCAAGAGTATAATGCTGCCTTAGTTAAGATTCAGTATTCTCAGAAAGACACATTCATTCCAACAATGGTAAGCTCCCAGTAACGGCAACACTGTAAGAAAATATATGTTCTTTGTAGGAATGAGGAGTAACTAGATAGGAGCTTCATTAACTAAATCAAAGCATTCTCTACCAAAGGTCAAAATATTTAAAAATGCCACCTATATACACATTCCTACTGGGTATTTTACACATTTTTTTAATCCCCAAGATTAACTGATATTCCAAGAAATACATTTACTTTGGTGGGTCAAAATGTCAGACTACCCTGAAACAGTGGCAATCAATGAGTTTCATCAGGACTCCAAAATATTATTTTGTTTGATCACTGTAAATAAATTAATGAGTAATAGATGCTGTCCACTCACTATTAAATGATTAGCCATTTACAGACAACACACCAAATGCTACTTGAAATTGTGAATGCCAGAGGGTTGACTGTCAGGCTTTCAAAAGATTGGATATTACTAAATTAAGCTGTCTCTTCTTAGAATGCTGACAAAACCAGTCACAAAAAGAACTGGATTCACTAGAATTAGCTATTTCTCTTAAATACTACTTAAAACAAATGTAACCTAAGCTAATGGAGAAGATGTAGACTCTAGAAGCTCAGCGGACTGCACCAGAAGCAGCTTTTCAGTTTGCTTTGGACTGCCTGTGAAATGCAATGGTAGGAGTGAAAAGGACAAACAGGGAACAAAACACTTGCACGGCAGTTTTCTGGGGTTGGCTTTGTTTTACACAAGTTAGCTGAAGGAAATTAAAGCCACTTCATTATCTAAGGTGATTGTTTCTTTTCTCAGATGCTCAGATGGTTACCTGCTTTGCTTCAGCTCACAGGTTGACCACATCCTACCTGAAATTTAAGAAAATCTCCCTGTTCTTATTTTAATGCTTAAACCCATGAAACCTCTAATGCCCTTCTGTGACGAAAATAGGTTTGTCAAGCTACAGGTATACTCTAAATGTCTTGCTTTATGGAAAGAACATTTTTTCTAGAAATAGGTGGATTTTAATCTTTAAAATTTCATTGCTAATTTCCAGGAGTCTGAATAAGGAAACTGCATGCAACACATGTGAAACTCCTTCCCTATCCATATTGGTGTAACCCTAGAGTTGGCCTTTTCCTCCTTATCCGGTAGAGGCAGACAAGAAAGTAAAAGAAACTGACCTATGTGCTTTGAAGGTAACTCTGATGGCTATTAGGATGGCCCCACATCTGACAGAATAGTCATACTCTGGGTTAAACTGGAAACACACAAGCCAAATGTAAAAATCACACTTAGCTGCTACAGCATTTGTTTACAATGTCTGTGTCAATGATTTATACTCACACAATAAAATATTAAGAGCAACAAACTATAAACCTGGCAGCACAAGAATTCTAACAGGTTTTCCTTGCAGTGTATCAATTCTGACACTACCCAAGATCCACCAAAAGCACTGCAGATATAATGTGTTGCATTACATAAAATCAAGCACAGAAGCTTAGTTTTATATAACTGTAATATGCATACAGATGGTCTTCAGGACAAGATATCTAATCTAAAGTACAGTTTGTACAAAATTTGAAGTATAAGCCAAAGGCAGGAATTTTGCCACTTCTAGTACAGTGTCCTAACTCAATAAAATGGGAAACTCCCTCTATTTGTAGCTCTTGTTGGTTCTTCCAATATTAAAAACTTTCTGATACTGAAATCAATTGCAGAGATTTTGAATTTAAGAGATGAAATTCAAAGAAGGGAATTATTTTTTAGCCAAATAGACCATCAAAACTATGGTTATATAAATTGAACTTCAGTTATTTGACGGCAACTATGGCATAATAATAAAATAAAGCAAGTCCACTTTATAAAGATCACCAATGTCATAAAAAATGCAAACTATGATCTCTGAACAATGCACAAGGATGAACCATGCAGTCAAACTATTGTTCTTGCCTTCCTAACGCATTCCTTTGGCCAAGCAATGGGAAGATAAACCCATTTGCCAATGGAGCAGATAATTTAAATATTTCAGACAAGAATTGACAGAGATGCTGCTTAAAATAAATTTAAGAATCATCCATCCAAATACCTAGCAGGATGAAGACCTCGGCATAGTTCACAACTTATTTTTTCTATACAAACTCCAGCTCTCCAGCCCCTGCAGTTACTTTAGTCACCATGCATACCCTGTATTACTTTATTACAACAAACCTTTTCCTTTTTTTCCGTAAGGGATTTAATACAAGGCTGCATATTTTCTCTTTTGCAGTGCCTTGAAACATTTCTAAAATCACTAAAATTTCAGATTTTACTACTGCACCATGCAGTGCTACACAATTTTGTAAACAAAATGTCTAAATTTATGGAGCCTTAAAGGACTAGTGCATTCAGCAGATTGCAGTACTTTATCCACAGGAAGTTACAATCAGGCAATGTCAATATTCTGTCATTTAGAAGCAGGATTTTTTACCATAAAGCATTCCCATTAATACCAATCAGGAGAGCTGTTTCCCGCCTCCCCCCCGCAAAACTTGTATTTAGGGTTTAAGCTATTGGTAGGATAACAGGTCTTCACTTGATAAAAAAAATCTGCTTGGGGTTTTGTTTTTTAACATGCTATGAATCACGTTTTGCATTGTGACCTACCTAAAGGCACAACAGTACAGCGTAACAAGCAAAGTGCATGTTTTAAGAATTCCCCCTTTCACATACACAAACAAGTGCCTACATGAAAGAAAAAGAGAAAAAGCAAGAAAGACATATTCATATTCCCTAGAAGTGAACATTTGAAAGAGTTTTTCAACTTCTAAAAACGTCACATTTTAACCGTGGACCTCAATACTGCAGGGAAAGCGAAAATTAAAAAATAACCCCTAACTCTGGCTTTTAAGTCTGTAATGGATGTCGCGTGTGTGAAAAAAATAGGTTAATTTTGTTTGGTCTTTGCTACAAAGAGACTCATCTCCTATGCATGCCACAAATAACCTGAGCAATGACTTCCCTCCATGACACGAGCTGCCCATCATATTGCAGGATTATTACAATGTTGGTTTGTTTAGGGCTTGCTTGTGTGTGTGGCTTGCGTATGTAATTCAGGCATTCGCATACACCAACTCCTCGTTGCGCATCTCACAATAAACTGATGAACGCTGTTAAACCTGAACCAGGAACCTTTAGCAAACAAAGAAGTCTAACCCGGAATCGTGATGCAAAATCACCCCAAAACGTACTACACCCTGCAAGAACCTCACAGAAAATAGCCCGGCAACCTCATTCATTCCCCCCCAACCCAGCGATCTGCTCACCATCTCCGTCTTATTTCTCTGTCCTCAGCTTATTTTCCTTGCTGCTACTGGCTTCAAGGAGGCGGCGTACAATTAAAAAAAAAAAAAAAAAGGAAAAAATGTTAAAAAAAATAATAAAAAGGGGAAACCCCCCAACTCTTCAGTAAACCGCTGGGCAGCCGCTGGGCAGCATGTCAGCCCCTTGTCTTCCTCTCGCGCTCCCCGCGCAGGAGCCGCTCCCGCCGTGCCCGCCCCGCGGGGGCCCGTCCGGCCCCCGCGCG
>NW_005054330.1:2849581-2852507 GCF_000277835.1 Geospiza fortis | reverse complement strand
CGGGCCCAGCTGGTGGCTGAGGGCCCGTCAGGTGCAGGCAGCCAGGTAATGCTGGCACGCGATCCGCATGGGTTTGTCTAACTTGCCCTTCTCGCCGTTTGCAGTGGTCTGTGCGCTGCCATCCTCGCCTCTCCGCTTTGTCTTGGGTAACCTGAATAGCTTGAGCTTCCTACGCCCCTATTTTATATCGTGTTATTCCCTTCATTAATGTTCCTCCTTTGAATAATTTCCTGTGGTTTTCCTCCCTCCCTAACCGTGGGTGCCAGAAGTGGTGCAGCATTCCAGTGTCCCTGTGCCGTGGACAAAGGCAGTGTCACTCCCCTGTCTCCCCTATATATTCTGTATTTTATACAGTAAATGGTTAGAGCAGTCCAGTTTACCAAAGTATTACCCTGAGAGGTCACACTGAAATAGTAACAACTAAATTCTTTTTTGAGGTACTTTTTGCCATTCTGGCCCCATCCCTGCGTTCTTTATTTCCAGATGCATTTCCTCACATTTTATGATATTAAAAATGCAATTTACTGGACTGGGATGACTTATTGGACACATCAGATCATTTTGTAACCACTTGTGAATTATTCACTCATTTATTAGGCTACAAAATCTACTAATAAATATCTTGCATCATCTAGACAATTGGTAGAGATAATCAAACTGGATCTGGGCAAAACCCCATCTCTAGAAAACTGTCAGGGTCCCTGATGTCTCCCCTTTAAAGCTGCTTTTTTAAACCTCTCAGGGAAAAGATATTTAATCCATCTAAAATGTGCTTTATGCATTCCAAATAATGTGCATTCCAGCACTCTGTTCTCTTCCAGAACAAACTATTTAAACAAATGTCAGGACTATTTCTCTTTTAGCTTTTGAAACCAACTCAGGACAATTCTACAATCCTTTCATTAAGCTTCTGCTTGTATTTTAGCCTTCTCCAAGAGAGTTTCTGCCCTGACAGTACCACTCTCTTCAAGTGGACACAGAATCAGAGCCTGCTTGAGATCAGTCTATTCAAGTTTGACAAACAATGGGAGCTATACACTGATCCCCAAGGACAGGGTCTAGAAGGGGCAACAATAACCAAGCTGGTTTAGGCAGAACAAAAGGTAGACACAAGAATAAAAGGAAGAGTCAAAATGGCCCTCAAATCCAGTATTCACAAATTCTTGCAGTGGACTCTTTTGGTGCAGCCTCCTAAAAGGCTTTTTAAATGACTCTGAATTTATTCTTACTTCCCATATGCATTAAAAATAGAAACAAAAATCAGGAAAAAACACCATTCAGTTTTAAGCCTATGGACACTTTCTTCTTCCCATAGACATGACTGCTGCTGAAGGTATGCAGATTATCATCTGCAGATTTTAAATGAGAATCGGGCCTAGAAGCTAAACAATCTTTGGTCACAGTGATGAGTCTATACTTTAAGACTCAAACAGAGTGCCAAAAAGAACAATACATTACATTTAATGTGCATGCGTTTTACCAATTTCAATGTAACAGATTTGTATAATTTGTCTATTTAGTCACCAGATAACTGCTTTAAATAACAACTCTGTTCCTGAAAACATTAATACATTCTACGTTTATATGTCTCAAGGTAATAACTGCAATCTATTATTGTGTTTCAGAAGCAGTAGTACAAAGAATGATGATCATACACTCACCCAGTAATTTTCATTAGTAGATCTCAAGAGACCTTGCAAAGGTCAATGTGATCATCCCATTGCTGATGATGGAGAAGGAAAGCATTGAGGTGAACTTGCACAATGTCAAATGCCAGAGCAGTGCTAAACCTGACAGTTGATTTCAGGTTTTCTGTATCCAGAAAACCTGACAAGCCACCTAACACATCCATATACCCCTGGGAATTCTTTTAATTACCATTTCACATCTTGTGTGTATCGTGTTTATCAGTGTTAGAACCCGGAAGAGCACTCCAGGCTTTTATGGTATTTCCTTACAGGCTTCACTATAAAATATTTTGTAATTTACAGGCTCCACTGAAACCCTCTATTGCCACCCATGAAAAAAAATTCAGAAATAAAGTTTGAGATTTTGTTTGAAAAATGAAATAATAACATTTCAGTAGGACAAAAAGGTGACACAAATCCAATCCCAACCCAAAACTGCAGATCTAGGAAAAATTACTATATGTTTGGTTATCAGTTCTGATCATGCTGTGCTAGTAAGTGAAAGCAAATTTGATGCTGTCATTTGTGTTTTCCCCAATCCTCAGGAAAGTTGTCCTGGCTGGAATTCATCCCATTGCAGGCTCAGGGCTCAGTGACTTTGGGGCCCTCCTGGAAGCAGTGTCTCAGCTGAAGGAGATCAGGGGAGCAGCATCCCTCACAGGGGCCTTGTTCTGAGGGGTCAGGAGCTGCATCCAAACCCACCAAGATTGTCAGCAGCCTGGGAGTATCTGTCCTCAGAAGTATGAGCACTGTGACGCTCACATCAGTAATATTATTTCATACCTGCACAGAATCACAGAATCAGCAAGGTGAGGAGAGACCTTTAAGATCATGAAGTCCAACCTCATTAACCACTGTAACCTCTATAAACCACTAAACCACATTACCAGATTTAAACACCTCCAAGGATGGCGGCTCTGCCACCTCCCTGGGCAATCTGTTCCAATGCCTGACCACCCTAACAGTGAAAAAAAATTTCTACTGCCCCAATTTCTTGTCTCAGCTTGAAACCAGGTGCACTGGCAGCAGGCTGAGGCAGCCAAGAAGCAGCTCAGGCACTGTGAGAGGACTCCCTAGTGCGCTGGGGGATGCCGGGCGCTGTGACACCGGGCCCTCACACACACCCCGCGGCGCTGCAGGGCCAGGGGCACGGGAAAGGTGTCGGTACCGGCGGGCCCTGGGCCAGAGGCACAGGGAGGTGTCGGTGTCGGTGCCGGCGGGCTCAGGGCTAGGGGCAC
>NW_005054330.1:2818599-2849432 GCF_000277835.1 Geospiza fortis | reverse complement strand
GGCCCCCCCAGCCAAGGAAGGTGCTGCTCCTGAGCGCCATTTGCTTAAGGTTTTTGTCCTAAATTTATCCAGCAGCACCTCTGGGGGAATTTTCAGGTGTCAGTTCGCACCTGTTTTCCTTGGTTATGCGATGGCATTTCATTCCTGCGTGGGTGGTGGCTGGTTGGTAGTTGCGTCACGTATAGGAGTAATTGTAAGTGTACAAGAGTAATAAAGTAATTTTTAAATTAGGTTTTGATATGTAGTGACCCTTTGAGGTCAAGAAATAGTCATAGTGAGTCAGTGAAAACTACTAATGTCTTCTGGTGGTTCCTCCCTGAAGAAAACCTAAGAACTGTACAAGCTAAAAATACAGCTTTTACCTAAGGAACAGGCCCTGCAAAGGGGCCTGAGTCTGCAGATCCGTTGCTGATTGTGCTCTTAAGAAATTGGGGCAAAGTCTGTTTTACTCCATTTTTGTAAATGTTTCTAAAACATGATGTGGTGAAAGGTTATGTTTACTGGCTTTTGTTTCTCATGGGAGCTGTACAGTGGACCTCATCTAGTAAAACGCCAGAGAGAAATCAAACAGCAGAAAATAAAATTAGCCCATTAAACTTGGGAGTGCCATTCACCTTACGTGTTATTTTCTGTTTCTTAAGTGTTGTACTTTTGCTTTGCTGTCTTTTGTAGGGAAGATGACTCTTCACCTTGGTAGGGTTACAAAGTCTGGGTTACTTACAAATGCTCTTCACAGGGAACAACCTGGAAGTCATCAAATTATGGATCCATCTATTCCAATTAATCTGTAGTTATTAGTATTGCTGCTGTGGAGCATGTGGTACAAAAGGGAAGTGCAAAAATGAAACAGTAAAATGCTTTAAAAATGCAGCCAGGAGACACTTTTCTCTGAGGGAGAAAAACAGATTACTTTTAAGAACTAATCAAGCATGTCTTATTTTTGATGATTTTAAAGTTTGCTATTAAAAACCTAATTTCAGTAGTGCAAGAAACTACATCCAATTTTATGGTCCTTCTATGGGCATTTGAGGGCTGTAGGGTTCAGTTTCATTTGGACATACTCAAAAGAGACAGTAAAATAGTTCTGTACTCTGCTGAACACAAGTTATTGTTGTAGTGCATAGAACTAGCAGATTCCAGTGAATAATGGTTTTAGCTGTGTTTTAGACTGCACCTAAACAATAGTTTTGGATGAGTTGAGAAGCACTTGAGATCACTGTCGTAACTGACAGATGTTATTTATGATGCTTCATTTGTGAATATGAACTACGTAACAAATGGCTTCCTTTTTCAAAGCCTGCTACTGGGAGTTCTTAAGGATAAAATAGTTTTATGCCAAATTGTGAACTGATTGCTTCTAATCAACCAAATGATGGTAGAGACCTATGAAAAGAACATACACAATCTATCATGTTTGGGTCCCCTGAAAGTCCCTCTAAATGCTACCTTATGCTGGCATGTATCCACTCAGGCTTTTAACAGATCCTTCAAATGAGCAAAACAACACACTGTGCTGTCTAACAGGGTACTGTAGCACAGAACAAGAATGTTAGTTACTTTAATGTCATTTCCAAATTAGCGGTGCCATTTGGAGCAGAACGCTTAATTACAGGATGTTTGTGGTTCTTGACAAGCTGGTTTGTGTGTATTAGGCATAAGTTGGACAGCAAACTAGAAATATTACAGAAATAGGAGATTGTTGCTATCATGTCATCCTTGGTAACTGTTGTCTTATTGAGTAGGAATAAGCAAACTAGAATTTATAAAAGCTCACTATCCAGAGAGCAGTCTTCACTGTCTCCAACCTAGAGCACAGGATTTCTCCCCCATTCCTGCAGACCTTGTTGCATAGTGTGTATATTCTGGCTTGTATTCTCCTCAAAAAGAAAATCAGAAAGCAAGTGTTGTACCACAACTTAGCCTTTTCTATTTGAACTCTTTAAACTATGGCACCTCCTTCATTTCTAAGGATGGTTCTGAAGGCACATTTTCTGCAGAAATGGAGATTGAAAATCAGGTTTTGATCTGGCTTTGGACTTGCTGTAGGATCAAGTTGCAAGTGGAAGTCAGTGCTGGCCTAATCTTTTTCACCTTCTCCTCTCCTTGGTCTGTGGGGACCCAGCTGAGTTGAGTACATGTGCTTTGCAGCCCCAGCTCTGGGCAGTGTGCTCATCTCATCCCCGTGGCTGCAGCAGCAGCTTTTATGTGAGTATGAGCTTGAGAGAATGGTACCTGCATTAAGACTTCTTGATTGAATGTTTATGTATTTACAACATCTATGACAGCCTCTCTTCAGTCTTCATTTTTTTTCCTCTTAGTGTTTTGTTAATTATCGTAAATTTCAGAATATCCAAATTTGAGTCTTTCATTATACTTCTATTTAAGAATTTAAGGATAATATCCACAACAGGTGTTTCAAGTGCAATGTCAGCTTTAATCAAAGAAGGTACCAAAATACATTGCTTGCCTCCTTTGCCAGTTAAGTGTTGCTGCTATTTTAAAGGGGTAGCTCTGTTTTATCTGCCTTAAACACTTCTGTCTAAAAAAAAAAAAAAAGGTGGAGCCTGAGATAAAAAATGCTGGTTTGATATTTGAGGTTAGTAAAAGCATAAATGTAACTTAAAGAACTGTAATAACATCAAGCAGGGTTCATGGGGTGACAAAAAGCATTCTGTCAAAGCAGTAGTACCTAATCATAATGACTGGGGATTCTAGAAAGGTACTGAAGTGTTCAAAATACTTGTCCTGCTAGATAATTGTGATGAGTATTGCAAACTTCTTATGCAGCTGTTTTCTGACTGATAATTTTTGTTTAATCTTTGTGCTGGCCAGTAACTTGCATGAACAGCTGGACCTACTTGATTATTTGAAGGGAACTGAATAAATCAGGCAATGGAGCCTGAAACCTGTTTATTAAAATATTGGTTTTATGAGTGATTAATTGCAAACAGTTCTCTATCAAGTAATCCATTTAATTACCTGGCAAGGCACCTAGCGGCCGTATCTCCACAGTCAGCGAGAGTACTCAGTGACAGTTGTCATGAGAATTGTATTTTATATCCCTGCTTTCACCAAGTGAGCTTCTTTGCACTTTGCCAAAAAAAAAGTTTTTAGGATTCCCTGGCATACTCCCAGTAGTGCTGTAGATGGGAACCTCTAAACCCATAGATTTGAAGGTGATCTCTTACGAGCTGTGAGTGTTGTTTCTGAAATAGTCTGTGTGTAGAAGATCCAAGTCTTCCAGTACTGGCAGTTCAAGTCCAGTATGATTGCAGTCTACTGAAAATTCAGCAATAGAAGTCTGAGAAGGGGCATATCACCTTCTCAAAAGTGGTTAGATTTTCTCTATAAAGCTGGCTATGGTCTTTTTAAAGACCTGGCTAGTAAATCAGTTATCCAAAATTCAAGACTGCATCTTCATTTTATGATGAATTTCTAATGCAGTTATTTTGGGATTGACTTGATAGAGGCAAAGAAAGCCAACAGTGTGTTATTGTGTAACCTGTTTAACACAGAATAGTTGGGACAGCTCTGCTATTGCTGCTTTTAGCTCATGGATTATGAGTCACCTTGGGAGGGAAATTCCTTTTGTCAGCAAACAGAATTTAAAATACTTTGAGGTATGTTTATATATATACAGACACACACACACTCCTGTGCGCTAATTTTCTTGTCAAGCATGTCAGGAGTGTTGCACCTCTTTGTGAATTATTTCATGTCCTGCAGCAGAAGAGTCTCTTTGCAGGATATTGGGCTGCAAGACTGAACTTGTGGTGCTCTGACAACAGCAGCAGGCTGGTTGTGGTGCTGAGCTGTGACTTAACAGGAGCCAGCAGCTATGGGCAAGGTGTTAATTTAAAAATAAAATCTGTATAAATGCTTCACTTGCAGCTCTGGTTTTGGTAATATGAATGTAGTCAAGATGATCCATTTCCTGATATCTCCTATGACAAATTATGTAGCAATTAAAGGGCAAGAGAGACATTTTCCACGTATCTTGAAAGTATGGTTAAAAATCCCAGTTTTCGTACAGAAGTTTTTTCAGTCATTGGGTTGCTCAGAGGGCCTTAGAGTTGTGGTGTTGAATTCTGCCTCCCTCTCCCCTTGACTTACCTTGAAAGTCCTTGCATGGCAAAGGCTCTCAGTAACAATAAAAATGGTTGTGTGTCATTGGGTGGTGGAATTCTGATAATTGTTTGAGCAGCCTCAAAAAGTAAAGATCAGACTGCAGTTTTATTACCAGAAAAATGTTAATTGGACAACACAAAATATTTGAAAGCTGTTTTGTTGGTTTGAAAGGGAAAGCACATTTCTCATTCCACCTGCATGGCCAGAATTTTAAATATAGCACAAGTGCTGGAAACTCCTCATCAAAATGTAAACTCTGGACACAAATGTCCCATGTGTTTCTGTTTGTTCCTGACCTTTTAGCCAATGGTAAACAATAATAATTTCTCCTGGACTTTGATAGTAGCTTGGCCTAAGTTATACTTTATTTGCAGGTCTGTGAGTGTCTTTAATGAGGCTTTTTCTGTCTTCTGCAACAGTTTGAATCTTATTTCCTCCTTTATTCTAAAATAAGTATTTTGCCTTCCTTAAGAGAGGGAAAAAAAGTAAAGGTGCTTTATTGGTAATGAGCAGAAAATTGCATAACAGTGGTTTTTTCATATATTGCTAGCACTCTACACTTTGTCAATATTTTCCTGATGCAGCTTTTTTTTTTCCCTAAAAATCTGAACTAACCAGTCATAACTTTGAAAGAACTACCATAAGAATTTGGTTAGTAAATCAGTCTTTAGGACTGTTCTGTTTTTGAAGTTGTATTTTATTTATGTATTTGTATTGTGAGCTATTAGTCAGTACATTGCAATCCTTAAGCTCCAGCACAGCAGTAAGTTTCTCTTTTTATAATTTGCAGTTTAATGCATAATCTTTATTACCATTTTAGGCTATTACAGAATGACCTTGCATTGAGCCTTTGTGGAAGAAACAAGATTTAAACATCAGTTCTTCAATGTGCATCCTTCTATTCAAATTTGACCCACGGCCAGTTTCAAAAAATGCATACAGGTAAGATGGTTGTAGTTAAAACAAACCTGCTTCTGTAATATTTTACACAATTCCTTTTTGTAGCCAGTGTGTGAATTACAAACTGAAATCAACATTATGTGTTCAACTGTGCTTTTGTAGTGTTTAACTTCATGGCTTTCCCCATTGGATGAGTTACTGTAGCCTTTTTAGAACCCTTTGGTTTTAGACTATATCAGAAGTCTAGGGCTTTCTAATCATGGACCTTTTGCTGGTGATCTGTCGTGCTGAGTAAGTCCTTTAAATATTGTACTCCAGTGTTTGGAAGTCCTGCCTTCTACTTTATTATTTAAACCAAGTGGAATTCTGTTTGTTGAGCATCACAGTTGTAGCTGTCCCCTCCTTTCAGCGTGGTAGATACGTTTGAGGCTTCCAGTTTGCAACCAAGGAACTTCTAATAAGTGTCCTAGCCTTTCCCCTGCCCAAAATCTGCTTGCAATTAAAACTGTAGGCAATAAACTAAGTCATGTGTTCGAAATGTTTGGCCAAAAACTGAAGAAAAAATAAGCTTGCAGGCTTCTAGGTCAGTTTATAAGAATTTCTCGATGTCGTGCAGGTGAGTTTCCAAAGTATTAAACATCCTGTAATCATTTTCTCTCATTGTAGCCTGTCCTCTTTAAATTTCATCTCCAACATTAGTATCTTTCAGTACGCTGAGTATGTAATAAAAAGACAGCAAGCACTTCAGGCTGTAAACAGACTATGCAGGTTTATTGCTGTGTTTATATATACTGTATAGGTTCCATATTGCTTTGTAGGGTACAAGTATTGGTATTCATCCAGAAACCATCAGTCAGTCTGCTCAGTAAATGGTTGTGCCTTTCACTGACTTGTTTTCTTGTCCTCTTGTATTAAGAAGCAGATGCCATTCTACAGAAAGAGAGGAAATGAGAATGGAAACCTCAGTTGTCCAGAGTGCATTCCTTTCTGCATCTGGAACCTGCCTGAAAAGGGATTTTGTTTATGATGTGACTGGTGCTGAATTAATATATCCATTTATTTGGTCTGACTCTCTTTGTGTTGGTAGTTAGCAAAAGATAGATTCATCAATTTGATGCCTCTTGGGAAAATCCTTTGGATGTAAACTGCAGTTGCTTGCCAAGTGAACTTTCTGCCATGATCAATATTTAAAAGTAGAACTTAGAGTAGTTTGCTTGCTATAAAAATTACATCAAGATTGAAGTTATTAATTTATATCAGAAAACAACTTGCTGTCAGTATCAGAATAGGACAACACTTTTGAGATGTTGACCCAAATTCAGGAGTATTTAATTGTATTTAACTTTCTCTATATCTTTTGTTAAGCAGTGCTTTGCTCTATACCTGAGATAAATCATTCTGAACTACCTGTTAGGGTGAAAAATCCCAGGCCATTGGACCAAGTGAGACCTCTCTCTACAAGTTCTTGCTAAGAGTGATTTTTCTTGACAGTTCAGGCATCACTGTGCTGTATCTCTGTTTATTTCATAGTGAGGTCTTGGAACAGTTTTCCCAAGTAAAAGGGGATTCCTGTACCTGCAGACACTAATTTCTTTGTCCATCACAAGCCAGGCAATTAAATTTTCCTTACTATTCTCTGCTTTGCATTTTTAACCAGACACTAATTTCTTTGTCCATCACAAACCAGGCAATTAAATTTTCCTTACCATTCTCTGCTTTGCATTTGAAAGAAAGTGTCAGTAATAGGAATTAAAAGTTGAAAGGACAAACAGCTTGTCATTGACTGAGTTTACTGGCTAGAAGAAAATAGCCAAGCTAAAACATGTTCCCTGTAACAGTTGCGAGAATTTTCCATCCAGGTAGACTCTGGTTTCTAGAGCAGCATATTGGTCAATTTTCTTGAGCATCTAATTAAGCAAAGAGCTCACTCTTGTGACACACTAACAAATCCATCTGCCTGTAGGTTTGCTGCTGGTTCTGTTTTCCCTCTTGGGGCTTGTTTGTGGTAAAGTTTAGTGCAGTGTAACAAGCACTTTAGTGTAGTCCATTATTACTGTCAGAGGTAATATGCTGCCTTTACATCCTTCTGAATAGTACTGTGTGCATCTTACAAATAAATTAATGTTTCAAGCTTCAAAGCTATAATCACAGGCTCTTTTCTGGAGCTGAATTGCATTGTAGGAAATTGCTTTAATGGAATGATTTCTCATGTTTTCATTTCTCTCAATATTAAAATAAATCTTTATATGTAAATCCTAATATAGTTGAATTATTTCAGCTATAAAAATAGCTGAATAGGCTTTTTGCAATTTATGAGAAGATGAGGGTCACTTAATATTGCTCCTTTTCACTATAATTATGTTTCATAAATGACAAAATAAAGATGTTTTTATTATTATGCTTTTGTATACTAGCCTTGTGCTAAATTTAGGGTCTGCATTTAACTTGAGATGGGCAATATTCAATCACACAAAAAAATACTTTGCTTATTTTTAGTATTTAGATGCTATGAGCAAATAGTAACTATGGAGTTTAATCTAATAGAAACTATGTAGTTTCATGTCAAGAATTATTGAAGGCAACGTATAATTGAAGCTTCAGGAGATGAGAAGTGCACTTCAGGCAAAATATTTTTTAACAGTGGAGATACTCATTTAAATAAAAATCCATGAAAGGAGGCTGCATCCTGTTAATGGAGCATGTTGAGGTAAGATGACAGAAATTGGTAAACCAGCAGAAAGCCTATAGCTCAAAGACTAGAATCAGCCAGAAGAAGAGAAATTATGTAATTTTGAAAGGAACAATATTATATTTGCATTGGAAAGATAAAATTGTACATACAGTTTGCTCTCCAACAGATGTTATCTTTGTTGGGCAAAATACTAAGCACTTACCTTACAGAAAGGATGCCATTGAAATGTCAGGTTTTTCTAGTTTCTCTATGGTTGATTATGATTCTTTTTCTGTAGTATTTCTAATATGCAACTTGTACCTCACAGTCCTCTTTTAAAACACTGTATTAGGGAAGAGATGAATTTGCAGGAAAGTTCAGAAACCTGCAGAAAATGTAAGTACATCTGAATGCCAAACAAAGTAATGAGATGTCATTGGAATTGATTCTCATGTGTTGTGGCTAAAAATTAGAATTAAAATTGTATGGTCTGTCTTCAATTTCCAGTAGCAGACTTGTCTTTGGCTGTGCAGCTGTAATTGAGATGCAGCTGGCAGGAGGAACTGACAGTGAAGAAGATAACTGAGGTTAAAGAAAACTGGTAAAGAAAATCTGCAGGTTTTTGAAAGATAGCATTTCATTAAAATTAAATTAAGCAACATAGCTGGAGAGAAGGGGGAGCGTTCACTGTCTCACAGCTGAAATAAAGGCAAGTCATGTTGTGGGTACTGATGAGCAGGACTTAGGGAGCTGCCCTGGAGCTCTGCAGGTCTGCCTGCAGTCCCCTGCTGCCCTGAGTCTCCACACAGGGCTTGCCTGGGGTCACCATTGTCTGCCACCTTTACTTGGATACATTACCTGCTCCTCAATTGAGGATGTTCTACCAATGAAAAACACTTTTTAAAAAAAATAATTTCAAAATAATAATTATTTTCTTTAATTAAGCTGTAACTTTGTGCTGAGGAATCTTAAGGTTGTTTATACAATCTTAATTCAGTGTCTTCTATTGTAAGAATTATTTTTTGGAAACATCAGTTGCCTCATTCACTCACCAAGAGGGACTTGCTGAGTGTCTCACAACAGTGAGAGAGAGAAGGCTGCTGTCAGATGTCAGTTGAACTTTACACTGAGTGATAAAGGTGAGGTGGGAGATAAAGGATAGTTTCATGCTTGAAATGAGTTAATGCTCTGGAAAAAATTGGATTCTGCTCCTGCCTGTACTGTGAAGTTCCACTTTGTAAGTAATAGTGTCTTTTTTCCTCTTGTGTTCTGCAGGCTTATTCTAGCAGCTAATAGGGATGAGTTTTACCACAGACCATCCAAATCAGCCGAGTTTTGGGACAGCAGCAATGAGATCCTTAGTGGTATGTGTTTCTTGCTGTTTTGAGTGGTTTATTATATAAGAGAATCATGGCATGGTTTTTTCATTATTAGGGTGGTGTTGCCTTTCTAATAAGAAATTTTCTTCTTCCTTATATATCTAAGGAAAATATGTTGCGAGTTTGAAACATTTTTTAATTTTAATGTATTTAATAACCTAACTCTTACTTTTTCCATTAGGTCTGGATATGGAGGAGGGAAAAGAAGGAGGGACTTGGCTGGGAATCAGTAAGAAAGGCAAGATGGCAGCCCTGACAAACTATATGCAGCCGAAGATTGATAAAAATGCAAAAGGAAGAGGTATGGAGGAGTTGAAATAAAAAACAAAAAAGGAAGTGGACAAACAAGCCCTGATGTTCCAGTAAAATAGTGATTACAATATTAATTTTCTTAACACAGCTTTATGGACAAAAAGAATGTTTATGTGCTGTAAACAAATTTTTTAACTGATGAGTTTGAGTACATATGTAAGGGCCTTGACTTGGATAATGATTTCTTGATCAAGCAGGCATAAGTAAAACAAGATGTAGTGCCTAGAGCCTGAAGTCACATTCATACAAGCTATGTAGCAGCACCATCTCCTCTGCATAGTAATTCTAATTAACAGACAGAAAAATTAGCCAAGCATTGAGCTAGTTTTAAATTACAGTAGACTTCTTAAAGTGCATATTCATATTCAAACACCTTTGTCAGGGAATGCAACTTGGATTATGCTGGAGGCAGCCTAAAAGATTCTTCTTCCCCACTGATAAATTAGAGGAGAAGAAATAATAGAAAAAACCCTCTTTCAAAGAGGATGCTCAAAACAGCACATCTGTGGGTTTTTTTAAGTAAAAATAGATCTGTGTGTAACTGTCATATGGTACTGGATTGGGAATATATTGCAGTGACAAACCATGTTACACAGAGAAACAAATGAACCATGTCATTTGTATTTCATTTTAGGGTCATATATCAGGGAAGTGAAGCAAGACAAGAAAGAATTTGTAAGGTGGGAGGAGACAAAAGGTGCATCCCATCCAGAATAGTTAGTAAATGTGAATTCTTAAAATTTCACCAAGAGCTTTTGACTGAGTTCTTCAGAGTAAAAGTCATGCTCTTAATGTGAACATGGTACAATGATGTAAGACTTTTAAAGGTTGGTTCATTATTTGGGTTGGTTTTGTGGTTTGGGGTTTTCTTCCACTGTTACAGCCTGTTGGCAACAGGAATCTTTATCTTTCTGTTTATTTTACCAGGGCTGTCAGAATAGTGAGCACACACATACAAGTTGCTCTATGTACTTCTCTTTCTTAGGTGCTCTTGTAACAAACTTCTTGACTGCAGATCTGGACAGCTACTCTTACTTGAAGAAAGTTTCAGTAGAGGGACATCTTTACAATGGATTTAATTTATTAGCAGCTGACTTGAAGTAAGTCTATAAAACATCACAGTTCAAATATCAGAGGGAGAAGGATAATAACAGTGCTGTACATACAAGTCATAGCACCAAAGTGTAACAATGCAAAGCCTGTCACAAACTAAAGTTAGAGCTCATGTTTTTTGCTAATTGGCATGCAAGGCCCTAATTTTATTGTAGTCTTCCTTTCCTTTGTTATTGTTTATCTTTCAAACACTGGAGAGCTATCTTGTATTCTAACCATTGCTTCCCACAAAACTTCTTGCAACTCTCTGATAGGCTGTAGCCAGTCTTCAGCCTGGAGGCTCCGGGTTTTGTATTTTGAGAAGACAAAACCTCAGCTCATAATTTCTCAGACACCTTTTTTTCTCTGAGAGTTGACATGCTGCAGCAGGATTAGAACAGCTGAAAGCTTTCAAGCTATTATTCATGTCAGTGTCTGTGTCATTAATCTTTCCTTAAACATTAAAAATAATCACAAGACAAATAAACATTAACTTAAAGTTTCTGTAGCCAAGAAAGGATGTTGGATACTTAATTATAATCAGTGTGATTGGCACAATGCTTTCCACTGCCTGTGCATGTGTCTATGCACAAACACATCTGCTACTTTGCCTTTGCATTCTGCCTGATGGGGAAGAATGGAAATCCAGGGCTGAGGCATCTCCAGGCCTGTGTCAGTTCCCAGCTGGATGCACACTGCATGCCTGGGAGCACAGCTAAACTGCCAGGGGCACACTGCTGCTTTGGCACATTTGTGCAGAAGCATTAATTTTATCAGACAACCTGATGGTGCAGGGCCTTCTCCCACTCAGCTTTTCTGCATGCTTCTGGGAATGCACTTAAAGCAGAAGGCCAGAGTGTTTACTGTTTTCAGTGGAAATAATTTTTAGCACCCTCTCACTAACTGGCCTTGTATTTACATTTTTCACTTTCTGTATTAGACCATCTTCAGCTGATGGCTCAGACACCAGTCAGTTCTGTGAAGATACCATGAGTGTATTTCTGCTTGGTGGGACTGCTTAGAAATAGAATAAATATATAGGTTATCTTTCCAGAAATTAAATCCAGAAGATGGCCAGGCAGTTGGAGGGTTTGATGCTTTTTGGTCTTTTTACTCTCTACTTTATAAAGTTCATCATCTCACCAGAGACTTCCCAAAATTTTTCAGTTGCCTAAATTAATTTTTACCATGGTCAGAGTATTTGACTTTTTGAGCTTTCTGCTGTATGTTGCTGCCTGGCTAGATTGCATAAATTGGAAGGCTATCTTTTACTGAAAATGTAACAGAAGAAATAGATGTTTTCAAGCAAACATCATATTCAAGGTGTGACCTAGGAAGCAGTAAGTTTGAGTTTCTTCCTTTTAACGTAGGAAAAGAGAATAGTCATAGCTGCTAGTATGATGATGATAAAGTAGGTTTGATTGATTTTATTTAAGGCAATCATTCCTGTGTTGGGTTTGTTTGTTTATTCCTCCATGCTGGGATGATAGAGAGTTGTATGCTCAATTGAATAGTCTTCCCATGGTGATACAGGTCATAATTCCTTGTTGAGTATCACTCTGAAAGCTGTGTGTGTTGATTAACTTCTCTGCTTTGACATGTCCTTAGCCTTGGATACTCTGATGAAATGAAATTCTTGGCAAGCTAATGATGCAGAGCAATTTCAATAATATTTGTAAACTTGTCATTTTAGGAAATTAGAATTACTCCAAAGAGAAATGTGGTATATGAACAGGAGCTACTTCTCTGTGTAAATAGAAAATGGTATTGTAGTTGATGCTAGTTTGTTGGGCCATGTTACTGTTCAAAACAAAGACTGAGGACTGTCCTTAATGTGTTCTTCCATTGTGTAACGAATTGGCTCTGTTAGAGTGTGTGAAATGGAGGGGAAAGTCAGATTGAAAGTGTAAATGAAGCACTGGTGGGAAGGGGTGTACCTGAGCACATTCTGCTGAGTGTAAGCAGCATATTTAGAGAGATTTACAATGTTTGAATCTTCAGGTACACGTTTCAGAAAAAGAAATTTTATCTTCTCTCAGTATGATTATGATGACAGTATGCTAGATGACAGGTGCAGTAATACAAGAAAGGGAGCTGGAAACAACTATACAGGTTATTAAAATCTCATTGTTTATTTCCACAGCTTAGTGTGACTCTTATTTTTAACATGCATGGGTTTTGACATTTTCAGTGTAATAATCTATTTACTCTCTGGCATCTCTTTATATCAATTTAAACACTATTGATTTGTTGTTTTAAGAAGATTACTTAGTACTTTTATTTTTCTGATTTTTCAGTTTATCATCTTGGGTGTACCTGCTGAGTATGAGAATCATGAATATTTATTAAGTTATGCTAAACATACTTTTATGTTGAATTATAGCATGTGGCAAACAGTGTCTGTTTGGAATCTTGTGCAGCTGCAAAATTGGCTTCCAGGAAGGCAGTGTTGCCACTCCTCTCATTTTTGCTGTCTGTAGGTCTGATTAGAAAGGAACAAGGTTATCAGAGGACATCATTTCTGTCCTGGGGAAAACCTGTGTTCAACAAATCTACTGCTACACCTGCTCAGGCTTTCATGGGTACCTCAAACTTGTGTCAGGGCTGTTGTGGCAGCATCTCACTTGTGTTCCTTACTGCCAAGTGTGTAATCCAGACTGCCCTGAAGGACAAATTGGCAGCTTCTTGTCACCCACCCAGCAAGTGTAGTCTCTGACAGGCTGTCAGTTAGAGTCCATCTAGTTTATGTGCAATAAGATCCCTGTGCAACAGGAGTGAATCACTTTCTCCATGATGAATAGACAAATTGTGCCTTACAAACAAGTCACTTGGAGGGGATTACAGAAAATTGCCTTTTGGGTGAACTTGTCTGTTCTCCCCTGTCACAGGCAGTTTTCAGTTCCTGCAGGGAAAATGTACTAAACCATACCATCACCTGCAGGCTGTCATTCAGCATGGTTAATGTGACCTGGCTGGGTGGGAAGGATTTGATTGCTCTCCAGAGATTGGATTTAGGTGCCTTTTCAAAGTGAGATGGGGTGGTCAGAGTGCTGGTATGAAAAGAACATGGATGGTCAAGTCCCTGGGATTGCTCTGTAAGCTCATTTCCTTTTCTTCTCATGCACTTCCTAATTCAGTATCACCTTTGGTAGAGTATACCTGTCTTGCTTCTTGTGGCTCCCTCATGAAAATGTGGTATTTCTGCATAGATCTTTAGTCACTTCCAGTGGATGGATGGACAGTCCAATGTCAAAAGAAAGAAAAAACTTTTTTATCTCTTTCCTCTGCTGTCAGCTTCTGCCTGGCCCAAAATACTAAGACAATGCCAAAGAAATGTTTAGACACTGACAACAAAATCAGAGTTTGTTTTAAGGCAGACTTTGTATGCTGTGAGTATCCAGCAGAATTCTTTTCACCATTTTATTTGATGGTAGGTGATACATGTTTGGGCTATATAGTTGGTGGTTTGGTATTTGCTTGTTTATTTTTAGTTTCAGAACAGAAAGAGTTATCTGATTAGCTCATGAACACTGAAGATAAGAAAATGAATCTGTGAACCATACTACTTATTGGAAACTACTGTACAGCATTTCAGCATTGCTGCCAGTTTCATCTTTTGTCCTTGCACAAAAAAATACATGCACAGATTATTCATAAAACAATCCAATGTCCTTGTCTGTAGCAGAGTAGAGCTCAGTGCCCAGGGGAGTGATCACTTGATGATAACCACACTCTGTACAGCTTTACTACCTCACTACTTTTTTCCTTTTTCTTTCATTCTGAGTTTTTGTTGGAGCCACCTTGAAGGTGAAGCAGGGCAGGAGTGCAGAAGGACATTGGTTATGTTTCATCAACATTAAGAAGAGATTGTGGCAAACTCTGCATGGCTTTCATGTTGCTATGAAGCTTCTATTACTACTGAGATTTGTGCTGCTTAGAATATTTTCTAGAACATTTATTATTGCTTACATTTCTTGACAGAATGATGTATCTAAGAGCATAATTTTAGTTTCTTTCTGCTGTCAGCTATGGCTGGGATTTAAAAATATGTCTGTTGGGTCCTATTGTCATCACTTTAATTATGCCTTTATTACTTCTGCAGTGAAATTGGTATCTGTACTTGTAAGGCTGGGAGGGAAGAGAATCTTGAGTGCAGGCCAGGGTTTTGAGGCTATTGCTGCGATCAAGCTTACAGTGATTTTTTTTCATCTTGGCTTCTGCTTTGATGTTCAGTTCTGAGTACCTGTAAACAGTAGGAAGGGAATAGGCAGAGCCAAATGATAAAAGAAAGAGTACCTGACTGGCACAGTGAACTAAATTTTGAAAGTATCCCCATTTCAGAAGTCTCTTGGGAGGCTTTAGTCTTCCTTTGACAGAAGGCAGCAGCAGTGCTGCAGTGGAGGTAAGTGAAAACACTCCTGGGGGAGCGTGCACACCATAAATACCAATGTCCTGAATTAGTGACCCTGCAGTTTGCATGTATTCCCCATCTTCTTGATAAACTCCAGGGGATCTTGTTACTGCATTTGTCAGTGACACAAATCGTGGAAGAGATGCTAGAGGATTATATTCTTTCATGTAAAAAGCTGTTCTAAGGAAGTCAGCAGAGCCAGCTTACTCACCATGCAGTCTCATCTGTGGCAGGCCTTGTCTTACAGCTATGTTCCAGAGCTTGCTTGGGCCATTTGTCTGCCTTCCCATCTAACACTGTCTTGTGAGACTTCAGGTTATAACAATTGCTCTGATCTTTTCACAGACCTTCTACAGCAGCTATTTGAAAATAGAGTACTTAATGCACCAGTACAATAGTTTGTGTGATTTCTGATGCCTTAACTTAAGACGCCTAAAGTAGGCTGTTGTCTGTGAAGAGTTCAGGTGGTCAGTAAGTCTTGACATCAGCATAAATAAATCTGAATAAGGATCTTAAGGATGAGAAGAAAAAGATTAGGAAAATCAGTGTCTTTTAAGCTACTAGAGGAAAGTTCAGAAATATTACACGTTTCTTTTAACAGTCGATAAACTGCGAATTGAGTTACTGATGTTATCATAGCTGATGTTATGTCTTATGTGATATTTAACAATAAAAATAGTGTACACAATATGCTTGCTGTGATTGCTGTCTTCTGCCTCTGCTGAAAAACTTGATGATCTTTCTGTGTGGTATCAGAAAGCTCTTAAGGGTTTGGGAGGAGGAATAGTAGTGCACAGAGAAAGGCACTTCTGTTTTTGCTTTATGGGGACTTTTCTCATATTCCTCTTCTTGACTCCTCTGACTTCTGTAATTAATAAGTTAATATTTCCTTCTTCATTTGGCTGTCTTGCAAAGGACACTGTAGAATGTCTTTCATAATGGCTTTTCAAGAAGAGTATAAACAGCTAAATCAAGACTGTTTTGCTTGTTATTAAGGTTTGAGTAGCGGATGCTAAGTTATGCAGAGCAATTTAAGTTCCAGTACATCATTAATGAGATTGCATTCTATATACTCTGATTTGCATCAGCACAGAGATACTTCTTTTTATCTTAGGAAAAAAATAAGGTGTTGGAAATAGCTTCTCTTCTGTATTGTGCTTCGTGCTACTTAATCCAAATTCAGTCTTAACTGCAAGTTTTGTGTTCGGGGGTTTTTTGTTTGTTTTGGTTTTTTGTTTGGTTGTTTTTCTTTTTTTCCACTTTGGAAGCTCTATCTGATGCCTAAGGAGCTGGAGCTTGGGAAACAAATTAAAAATTGAACTATGATGAGAATGTGTTTGTTGGTAACAGTGAACAAGTAAATCACTAGGGGGAAATACAGAATTAGATCTCGTTGCTGTATTCTGGCAAATTAAAAAAAAAAGCCAAACCCCACCAACTGGAAGTGATCTGAGGAATCATGATTCCATGTCAGCTGAGTGAGGGATGTTGAGAGTGAGCCATCTAATGGCAATCCATTTCCCACAGGACACATAAGGCTTATTGATGACTTACTTTCTCTTTTTTCCCCCTTATCAGTTGGTTTGGTGTTTGTGTTGTCAGTATCAGTGTGACTATGTAGGTCCCTGCCATTTGGATATGCTAATATGATCTCTGTCAAATCAGAGTTGTTTGCAGTGTTGGAATGTCTCTGAACCTTGTGCAAGACCCTCCCTGTACTCTGGGCACAAGAGAGAATGAGTGCTGCAGCCAGTGCCTACAATTAGAGAAATTCAGTGACTACAGGGATCTGAAAACAGCCAAGAAATGCACAAAGGACCCAGCCATGCCCTGCAGCATTGCTGGAAGTGGGCCTGAAATGCACTTCTGCCATCTAAAGTTGCCCACAGCAGTCAGTGGCTTAAAATGCAAGAAGGATTCAGAGGAAGTGATGGGGAAAAGGGTACTTGCTGTGATGGACAGTTCCTTTGTTTTCATATGCCTCCTTCTCCCAAGCAACTAAATCTCCAGTTAATCAAACCAAGTTTTTGTTATTAAGCCTGGCTACTTCCATGCAGAAGTTATGGGGTTTGACTGAGTTTTACTGCAGTTATGTTTAAAAATGATACTGCTATTTCCTGATAATGGTGCAGTGTTTTGAGAGGAGGAAAGTAATAAAACACATCAATGTCTGGTATCATAGAAGCAACAGTGGGAGAAGCATCTTAATGTGCTCAAAGATTGCATGAAATTAAAGCATAATCAAATATAGAAGCTGATGGCTTTTCAAGGAGAAATTTGTATTTATATTTTTCAGTACCACCAAAGGAGATGTAATTTGCTACTATGGAAACAGAGGAGAACCAGAACCTGTTTTCCTAAATGCTGGTAGGCTTTCTTCAGAAAGGTCTGAATATTACTTTTTCTTATGTAGCTATGTATTGTTCTAGTAATTTAGCTACTTAAGCATTGTCTTCACTGACTTTTTCTTTGCATTCTTTAAAAGAAAACATTACCAAATGTCCTTGAATTCATATAAGTTTTTGTTAATAACATGCAGTAAAGAATCAATAGTTCATTAAAAGTTTCTATCCATGTCAGTGTATGTACCCACCTGCAGTGCAGTTAGTGGAATCCTGCTTAGGTAATTTTGGCAGAAGGACAGAAGTCTGTCTTGAGAATGGAATTTTCAGAGGGTCTGACCCTAACTGCCCTTACCCAGCAGTTTGAAGGTCACAGTATGACTGTGCTCCCCCAGGGACAGAGTTGGCTTAAAAAAAAATACAATCTGTCTTATCAGGTGAATTGATTTTAAAATGTTTTAAATCTAGTTCTTTGCTAGCTAGCTACAGAGAGCAATGCTCCAGAAGTCATCATCAAAAAGGCAGTTTAAATGGAAGCAGGACACATGGAAGGCTCTGAGCATTGTAACTGGCTGGTAACAGTTGATGGCAGAGCCTTACTTTGCCTGCTTAGGTTAATGGTCAAAATGTGGCTGCCAGAAGCAAATTGTTATTGTAGCAATTACAGCATAAATTCTTGGAAACAACTGTTAGATTTTGTACAGCTACAAACATAAAACAGATTTTAATACAGACTTTTTTTAAATTTAAAATCTGGCCATGTTTTAATGACAAACTGAGTCACAAATTCTAGGTATCTGCAGACTGTACCAAAGATGGTTCTGGTCTCTGTGCTTAGACCACAGACTCCTGTGTATGTGGCTGCCTTTAGGAGGAGAGGATGTTTGGTAATCTCTCTTGTCCGGCTTGTGGTGAGAGGGTGCCTCTAAAGAGAAGGGTCCTTCCTGTCATGCAGTGCTGCTTTGCAGTGTTTTTCAAGAGTAAAATCAGAGGCAAAGATAACTTATGATTATTATCCCTACGCCGGACAAGACTAGATTGCAGAAATTACAAAATTCTGTTGTGCCTTCATGATTTAGCAAACCAGAAGTTAAAGCTAACTGCTGTAGATATGAATTTGAGTACAACTAAAACCAAGTACTGAGCATTAGCATGAGGGGAGTGCTTAAGCACAGCCCAGCATAAGATGGGAGCCTGCTGCATTCTCCTGTTCAGTAATGGGGCTTGTGTGTTTATGGCACACTTGAAGGTAAAGGATAGCTGGGGAGTCACTTAGACTTTATTAAAATTTTTTAAATTTGTAACAAAAACTGAAATCACCAGAAGGCACTTTCCAATTAAATTGGGCTTTTTTGTGTGTGTAGGAATATATGGATTGAGTAATTCTTTGTTGGATACACCATGGAAGAAACTTCAGTATGGGAAGCAGCTTTTCACAGAAGTGGTCAAGAGAAGTCAAGACCTCAGCAAAGAAGACTTGGTGAAGGAGCTCCTTACAGTGATGAATAATCAAGAGCCGTAAGAACATGATAGCTGGAATTTACCCAAATACAATGACCCATTTAAAAACATGCATATAAAAACTGTTTTGAAAGAAAAAAGCACTTTACCTTCATATTAATTGAAAGCAGTGTTCTCACAGAGCCTGACTTTCAACAGGATTGATTTTTAAGCAGGAGACACAATTAAGGCTACTGCAGTTTTAGACCTCATCAGCTGTGCACTGATTTCTCTGTGCCCTTTTTTTTTTAAAGATTGCACTTCTCTTAATAAGGGCAATGAGTGCATGCCTAGGGATGTGCAGCTGCTTGCTGTCAGCTTTTTGAAGGCTCACATAAGTTTGGTTACTGCCCTTACAGAAAGCACTTATTTACATAGATCATAAAATGATTTAGATGGGAAGGGGCCTTAAAGATCTTCTGGTGCCAACCTCTGTCACTGACAGGGACACTGTCTACTAGCACAGGTTGCTCAGACACCCATCCAACCTGGCCTTGAACACCTCCAGGGATGGGGCACCCACAGCTTCTCTGGGTAACCTGTGCCAGGGCCTCAGCACCTTTAGGTTTGTGTTAGCAGGTTTTACTGTTCTGTATTGCTGCTCAGAGTGTAGACAGAGGGTGAAGAAGCAACATTTCAAAGTTCAACCAGCTGCCTTCCTCAGGAGTGCAGTTGTTTCAGGCTAAGTGGGGGGAGGAGAAAAGGAAGTGTGTGTACAGTTCAGTCAAGAAAGTTCCAGTCAAGGTAGTCCTTAAGAGATGAGTTTGAGATGTAAGGAAGGTTCCTGCACTCACAGCTGATGGCACAGTGAACCTGAGCCCATCAGCTGGATATTCAGAAGGAAAGGAAGTTGATAGCACTACATTCTGCACACATGGAGTTGAGTACAGGAGGTGCCGTGGTCTAAATTCATATCATTGCTCATCTGGTAACTTTCATGTTTACCTTGAATTTTATCTGTCTGGGAAGTGATTAGAGTTGAAGCAAAGCTGTTTCTGGTATATAGATTCAATTTCCCAAACTTTACAGCAAATTTTAATGCCAGCATTCATGAATGTGGCATTTTCAGTGGTTTAAAATAAAGTTTTGTATAAGAACTCAGACATCTGAGCAATGACTAGTAATTGGGGAGTCTGCTAAGCTGTCTTAATAGCTTTTTTCATCCATCACATCAAGTGATTTTTTAAAAAATTGTTGGACTTTATACTTTTTACTAGTGAGAAGACAAAGGTATAAGATACAGCATAGTCAAGTGGTCTTCCCTTAATGTTCAGTAATTCCATTTGATCTCATCTGAAACCATCTGACTATAAAAGGGAAATATTTACTTACAAAAAGCAATATTTAAAACTAAGCCTGTAATCTTTCCAAATCATACTTGAAGATGAAATGATCTTTTCATAATAAATATGAACATGTGGATATGCACTAGCTTTGAACTTTCTTAAAATATCCTGTTTCATATTACTTTATGATCTCTTTTTGTGTGCATATTACAGGAATGTAGTGGGTACAGAGGTTGGTTTAATCACAGAATTCCATTCTTTCCTGATGGGTTTTTGTCCTTTACCCCTTCTCTTCTGCTTCAGCCCTGCCTTTGACTGTAATCTCAGTGATATCCTGGAACTCCTTCCAGATCAGGAGGGATGAATGTGTTAATATAAGAGACTTTTTTTTTTACTCATTTCCTACTTTTTCCAGTCAATTACCAGACCCTGCAATTGAAGACCAGGGCAAGGATTACATCCGCCCCATCCTGAACAAGTACGCAGCTCTGTGCGTTCGCTGCCCGGGTTACGGAACAAGGTAAAAAACAGAGCCAGAAATAAATGTGTACTGCATCAAAGCACACCTCAAATCAAAATTGTGCTATTGTAAGGTTAAATTCTATAGTGACTGCTTTAATTTTTTAAAAGATATTAATCTGGTATAATTCAGTAATGTGTTTCCTTGGTCGGTATTTGAGTGTCTGGGGTTTGCTGCTGAAGAGCATTTGAAGCTCACACTGTGGTTCATCTTTGATGGAGAGCACAGCACAGCTTTACCTTGTCCCAGACAAGATAATACAGTTCTCCTGCTTCCCCAGTGTAAGAGCAGATCTGAGCACATCTAACTTTGCTCTTACCAGAGATTTGCAGAACACATTTCTCCTCCACAAGCAGGAATCGTGTCACCTGCAGTGCTAAATCAGAGTTTTCCTTAGACATTGCATCATAAAATGGATCTGCCATTTTCATACATTAAGAACCTATTGCTCTTGTTCAGCAGAACCTGTATTTCCACTTCTCCCCTAACTGATGCTGCTGTTTTTACTGAGATATTCTCACTCTCTGCTCTGACTGTTCCACCAAAGCTGCAAAAAGAATAGAATAATGCAATGTAAATCTTCATTTAATCTTTAATGGGACAAAATTGCTGGTGAACCCTGTTGCTGGTGGTAGGGAATTGCTGCTCTAAAAGTCTGCCAATAATTTTGTCAGATTGGTCTGTGGCATGGTCAGCCATGGTATTTCCTCTGTAGAGATGGGAGTTGATAAGCAGAGTGCTCACTGCTGTAGGCATTTCAAGTTGGTATTCTGACAGAGATACTCAGTATTTACAGTGGTTTCTTTAAATGTATTAAAAGAACATTTTAAATATGGGATAATGAAGACTTAACATGGTAAGAAACCACCTTCCTCCCCTTGCTTCACAGATTGGAGTTCAGCCATTTCAAAGGAAACAGGGATAACTTGGTAGAAATACTGACCTTCTCCTGGTGAATTAGCACACATTTCAAGTCTCTCTACTGCTATAATTGTATGCTCACATTTACCTTTCCCTTAGCAACAGGGCTTAGTGAATAGAGGTTGTTAACTGGGCCTCACTTTCTTATGAGGAAATTAAGTTCTTTTTTGTATGAGTGAACAACTGTGACTTGGGACAGTGACTTGGGAAAGGCCACCAGATGAGGATGGTGCAAAATTCCTTCTGTCAGTCATCCCTTTGTGGAAGGGTATTGCAGTGTCCATGGAAAAATGACAGTTTAGCCGAGGCAAACTGGAATAGATGCACAACTGGCATCTGCTTTTCATGAAAACAAATTTCCTCTTTGGAAGGTTCCTAGAGAGACACCTTTTTCTTGATCATATATCAAAGACCCGTGATAATATATACAATTGATTTGAAAGAAAGGAATGAAGAGAGTACTATTGATGTCAGTAATCCTTATGGGTACATGTAGGGTGTGGAGAAAAACTTAGTTTTATGCTACTTCTTTCTGAATGGAGCACCTTTGCACTAAGTTTAAGGTTTTACTGTACTCTCTGCAGTGAGCAGGTTTGTGTCAGCTGCTGCAAGTGCAGCAGGGAGTCAAAGCAGTGGCGTGACAGAAGAACAGACTGAAAATGCCCATTTGAACTTGTCAGGATGATTTCTGCCCTGCTCTTGTCTTGATGATGTGCTCGGAGGGGGGAAAAAAAAGGGTTAAAACATTTGGGAGTGAGGGATGGCAGGCTGGCAGTTCCTGAGGTGGAGCCCAGGTGTAACCTTGTGCTGCTGCTGTTGCAGGACGAACACGGTGGTGCTCATCGATTCCGAGGGATGCGTTACTTTCACCGAGCGCAACATGATCAATGCTGATGTCAACCAGTGGCAAACAAGCACCTATGAATTCAAACTGCACAGTTAACAACTTTCCACATCAGTGGTTTGTAATAATAGCAATGAGACAACAAGCCATTAAGCTCTAGTAAATGTTTTGTGCCAGCCTCCACAAACTAAAAATAGCAAGGAAAGCAAAAGTTTAAATAAACCGGTATCATACCCTATCAAGCACACGTGCTTTGGAGAAAACCAGATAAAGATGCTTTTTTTTTTTTTACATGAAGTAGCAACTTAGAATATTTTATTTAATACCACCCTGCTTTCAGGGCAAGGCCATCTTTGTCCAAGACATTGCATTTTTGTAGGTGTGGATTTTTTATAAGATGTTATTAGTAGACATAAACTTGTTTTCAGTTCTAATGGTGGGGAAATATTTGCTGCTTTTATTGTTCTATATGAAGGTTTTACCAAACTTTACCTTCAACATATGCTGTTAAGTTTGTACAGCTGATGCCAATGTGCATTAAATGAATGTATGTTAGCCTGCTAGTATTAAGTGCTTTAGTCTCTTTTAAGCTTTTCAGTGCCATGGTGCAATGTTCTGCCTGGGGAGGGCAGAGAGGGGGGATTCTTTACATTTGTTTTTCTATAGATAGTATAGCAATAGTTCTTATTTCTAAAACTTGATCTGAGAATCAAGGTAGGGAATTTAGTTCAGTCTCTGTTCATTTTTACTGAAAGAACCGTGGGAGGAGACTTGCATATCTTTGACCTGAATAAAACTATTTGTGCTGTGATATCCTGTTTCCTGATAGTCTAATTAGCAGTTTTGGTTTTGTTATTTTCTTCTCCAGCAAGCAGGTAAGGAATAGGTACCTGTTTGCAAACAGAAGCTGAAGATGAGGTTTTCATGTATTGCCTGTTTTGTACATATAAAATGTTGGATTCATTTCTTTATTGGTAGAACGTGTTACAGCCTGGAGTGGATTCCATCTCATGGATTATTAGTAGAAATAGCTGTGTGTTGTAAGGTGACACTGTTGCAGTCTTATATTGCTGAAAAAATTTAATATTAAGAGGTACTTCCTATGTTCTAGCACCTGTGAATTAAAAAGCTATTTAAATGCATGCTTTTTTCAATTATTCAGTGCCAGTGTGGGTAATGGAAGATTCTAGCTAATAACAGGATATTTGAAAACCCTAAGCTATTTTTGTTTCTATTGGTGTTCTGTTTTGACTTTTTTTGAATACAGAATATTAGGTTAGTAATGGATCACCACTATTTTTTTTTTCCTTTAGGTATGCTGACTGTATTTTCACAAGCCTCTGATTTTAATTAATTATTGCAAAGTAGTCAGATTTTTGATACTCTTTGGAAGATGTGCAGCTGTGTTTCTGTACTCAAACTAGTGTATTTTGGCATTCTCACGTGTGTGTGTAATGGAGGCAGCAGTAAATGAGACTTTCCATTGAGGTGAAGTACTGTGAAAGGCCATTCCCAGATTTGTATTTGTCAGGAAATGCTAAAGCAGCATTTAGTCAAATCTCTTCTTTATATTTGCATATTTAAATAGCTTCTAGATACCAGGACTGCTTACATGACTAGTCACAGGTTGTGGATTCAGTTCTGTATAAATGACTTTTTGACCACCTTGATTGCAAGACAATCAACAATTGTGTTGGGTTGTACATGGTTTAGAACTCAAAGCCTTCTGAGCTGCAGGAAATGATCAGCCCTTTTTAATTTTTTGATTACTTCTTAAACCCTATATTTTTATGGCTAAAAATGTTAACTGTTATTTTTAGATGCAAAGTAACTAAAGCTGTCTTAAATTTGAGTTTAACACATGCATACCTAGAAACAAAGCCCTGCCTCAATAGCTTGCTCTGAGAGTTTGCATAGCAAACTTTTTTATATCTACTTACAAATAGTGGGTATTTAAACATGACATTCTCTTTGAAGACATCATAAAGGCAAGCAAAATGCATGCAGTATTATGCTAAAAGCATTTGTAAACTTTGGTCTTTATGGCAGTCCTGTAATAATGAAAATTTATTCTTAGTTTTTACATACAGGCAAAGAAAGGTGAGTCAGATCTTAGATGCAAATATGGATGATAATAATGTATTTTGATGTGCTTGAATCAAAATTCTAAATCTGGGATTTGCTTTTTCTGGCAATTAAAATAAACAGGAAAGAGCCCAAACCTTGGATGTTGTTTTTATCTCATCAGAATAGCTAATAAAGAGAGGTTTTTTTAACTTCTTTGGAAGCTTTTTTGAGAATTTTGTCATTGGCTGCAGTGGAAACAGGATCAGGACTGTTGTGCACATATCAGCAAGTGCTGCTTGTCCATACAAGTGATAAGGTATTTGTGAAGTGCATGATCTACTCTGTGCAAATTAGAGTTGCAATGGATCCACTGGAAAAAGGATAACCTACAGTTAACAAAGAAAGTGTTTTATTTTTATAAAAGTATTTTTAATAATAATAGGGAATTTTAAATACCAGTTTTAAAGGATATTAAGGAAAAATATGTATATAGGAAACTACTGCATGGCATTTTATTAAGTTTGCTTATACATGTCATCTCTTCAAAGTCATTCATTTGCAAGAGATTTTTGTTTCCTGATTTTTTTTCTATTGGAATAGTAGTGGAAGAAATTTTAAAATGTGTGAAACCTCAGCTATGTTTTTTTGCTTAAAATTGTGTCATAATTGTTGTTTACATATGTGTTCAAAACTAGAATCAGAATAAAGTCAAGCTGGTGACCAGTCTTTGTTGGCATTAGTAGATTGTGCATTTTTGCACATATGTTTTTGTTTATTTGCCTGTAATTTGGTGTGATGCAATGAAGTTAAATCTTCCATGCCATATTAATGATGAAGGAGGTGTAATTTAAGTTCTATTTCTGGTACTTGATTCCATTTTAAGAGTGCTTTATTTTTTCTGGGGCTTTTATGTTGTTTTGGGTATTTCCTAATTCTTTGATATTGTATGGTTGTCTTATACAGGTAAGAAATAGGAAAATATTTGAAAGGTAGGAAAGAGAAAAATCAATGTTTCCTTAGGGAAATATGTAGCCTCACAAAATTCTACTGGAGAATGGGAATCCATGTTCACTGTGGAAAAGGTCTGGATCCTTGGCAGACCTGAGGCTCTCCTGTTACACTGAGTAGAGCCTGCATTAAAGTTCTGCTGTACTGGCCCCTGCAGTGGAGGTGCAATTGTCTCATCTCCCTTGGAGTAGCTTAATAAAACACACCTGAACAGAGCAGAGGAGGAGTTGGGCCTTTGGTCTTATGTTCAAAGCTTAATTGATATTTGTTGTTACAAATGAAATATATCAAACTAAATAATAAGATAAAATATTGATAAGCCTTGGAACACAGTTTTTGTAATATCATAAGAAAATAAGTAATTTTGGAATGAATCTATGAAATACTAAGCAGTAATAAGGCAATAATTAAAGTATCTCAATTATTTCTCAATCTCAAGTATTTCAATTTTAGCCTGTAGAACTTAATGCACATTTATGGCTAAGCAAGCATCCCTATTTTTATGGAATATTAGCTAGTAGGAGTTGGTTTTATTTCATTCACATTGATGTAACAGGACATGGCTGATGTTCTTCATCTGATTCATTTTCTGCAGAGAAGTCTTGGTGATAGCTTCTGAGGATCTGGGAAATAGTCTTGACTTGGTGAAGATAGAATCAGTACTGCAATCAGCTGGAGAGGCATGAACTGTGAGAATTACAAAACCCATCAGTGTGACTCATGCTGCAAAATGTAGGTTAAGGTGAACGGAGTAAAGAAATGTTGAATATATTTCATATATATATAAATTATCTCTGTAACATTGTGTATCAAGAACTAGAAGCTGAATGAGAAAAAAAAGTATCATATTGACATGTTTAAATTTACCATATCTTTTAAAACAGAAGACATAAGCACTGAACTTATGATCACAGATGAGGGAGAAATAATAAATATTATGATATTAAGCAAGATAACCAAAAATGACAATGCATAAATCACATACAACATGAATGAGAAATAAAGCAGTATCTCTGCTGATGGACATTAAATTTTTGTGTCTTTGTACTAGAAAGATAAATAGAGAAAAATAAATGAAAGCTAAATGCAGACTGGAAGATGGAGAAAGGAAGGGGAAAACAGAGAACACAGAATGATATTCTGGTTTGTGATCCTGTTCTCTTTGAGGCCTCTGAGAATGACAGTGCCTACTAAGGCACTCAGGTGCCTTCCAGCTTCCCTCTGGTGATGCAGGAGTGTTTTCTCACCTGACACACAGAGCCAGCCCTGGGCAGTAATTTGCCAGACTGGCTAAACACATTGCTTCTGTGGAGAAAACCACATCACTTTCCAGATGTTAATTAATATATATTAAATAATAAACTGGAAAATATGTGGGGGCAGCAGTGTCTCTTCTTGTGGTACAACATTATAATTAGTGTTCAATGATTGAGGTTTTTGCCTCTGTTAAAGGAATGTACTCTTCCAAGAAAAAGGTGAATGAGAAAGCTGGTTTGTTTTTTTTTCCTTTCCCTGTGCTATCTCTGCTGTCAATAGCTACTCAAAATAACTATGTAAAACCACATCTTAGTCAGATGCATTATCCATCTGCTGTTTTCCATGTCTCGCTGGAGAGAGGAATTAACTGTCCTCTCAATTACACATGGATCTGCATTATCACCCTGGTTTGATTAGTGCCCTTACATGCTTTTCCTGATTGTCCCTGTTCACTGTGCCTTGGCTCACATTTCAGAGCAGCCTCAGGTGCCAGGGTCTAGGCTGGTTTCAGATGGAATAGAACAGGTAAGTGTGCTTGAGGAATGCACCAAGTGTTCTGCAATAGGTAATGAATTTCACCTGAGAAAAACTGTCTGAAATGCACCTCATGTGAAGATTTAAATTCTCTGCACCAATTTTTTTGCTGCATAAATCTTCATATGTTGGCCTGTTGTACTCCTAGATGTAGCATGTGTTGTATCACTGTCTTTACAATATGGCAGTTGCAAATTTTTCTGTCAAGTCTGAGCTCTCTCTTGTTGCAATATGTGTGAGTTTAGACTGGCAAAACAATCCCAGGATGGCAGCTGCATTAAAAACAACCCTAGCAGCACAACTGTGCTTTCAGAACTGTAATTTATTTGGCCTCTGTCAGGGAAAACAAAGGTTCTGACATTTATGGTTTTACTTATATAAGTGCAACTACACCTGGATTTTTGACAGCCAAAGATTACGCTCCTGATTCAGGTCTGTGCTGCCAGAAGTGTAGGGAGGAGTCCAGGCTGAGGGATTGCAGCAGCAGCTTCTTAGCTGTGGTTCACACCAAGTGTGTACAACCAAGTGTGCTTTGTTAGCACAGCTTTGAGTTACAAACATCATGGTGTATGATGGCTCACCAGAAAAATTACCATGCAGCAGCAGCTGGGGAGAAGCCAGAATGTCTGAAGTAGGTGTCAGTGCAATGCTACCATAACTCTGTGGAGTGACTGAGATTGACTTGCAGGGGTGTTTAACTGGTGGAGATGCACCATGTGCAAACAGCCACGAGGCTGACTCAGAGGATGTTTTTTCTTTGAAGTTTATAAAAAGCAGATAAATATTGCCTATTTCAGCACAGTGTTCTGAACTATTTGAATGACAGGACCTATAGAAATCAAAGTTTGAAGACTACTATTCTGTCTCAGATAGATATTATTTCTTTTTCTCTAATATTCACCCTAGATAAATTGAGTGTATTTAGGAAGGCAGGATCTTGAGCCATAGGAATAGGTTTGTTCTATGTATGAAGAATAAGTAAAGGAAGCCTCAGTCACTGTAGGATAGTACCAGCCCAGGTGCAACTGGTGCAGGTGCAATTGAACAGAAGGTTCCTTCTGCATGGCTTGTGCGCCCCAGTTTGTAATGTGAAGGTAACTTGGTTTTGGCCTTATTTTTTTCTTGTTTTAACTTCCAGATTTCAATGTAAAGCTGTTACTTTTTATTTGACCACTTGAACATCATACCACTCTTTAAGCAAAACTGTCTTTAGAAAAATGTCTGCATTATTGGGAAAATTCTGCCAGCAGTCTCAAACTTGGGAGAACCATTTGGCTGAAGTATTTCCAACAGGAAAATCAGAAGTCTCATGTGATACTGTGGACAACACAATTTAGATTATGTTGAATCTGTGAATGGCAAGCGCAAGATTGGTAATTCTGTGGAATCCTTGAGCCAAAGAATCTGTCTACTTTGATTATTTTTTGTAACAATCAACCACCTCTTTTGACATTTGAGAACTGATCTGAGAATGCTCATGGGATCCTTTTGACATCTTTCCATGGCTGTGAAGTCTGACAGAGATTAGATTGAGGAGAGCAGATTGCAGCAGAAAAAGTGAAAGACAAAGACATGTAATGCAAGCAAATACTAGTTTACCAATGCCCCAAAAAATGTGAAAAGGCACAGTGCAACTTAATTTAATGAAATAAAAGTAATGAAGACTGAGCATAACATGTCTTGCAGCAGCTTTTGCTGTTGGAACAGCACAGTATGTGCTGCAGTTACTGACAGAGGAAGAATATGAAAAAGCCACTGGCTCCACCTAATTTTCATTCTGATGAATGCAGGCTGTGAACTTTATTGGGAAGCTCACAGTTTTGTCCTTATAGGCTTGATGGCTGTATTTTGTGTTGACAGCAGTAGTTTCTGTCCAGCCTTCAATATCTTCTATGTAAAAATCTCCTTGTCATTAGGAACTGTTTCTGTTGATAATGACACTTCATGGTACTGTGGTTAATCCTGATTGCACCATGCAGCTGGACCTATACACTTCTAATTCAAAAGTTGGACATTTTTGTGCATGGTTGACAAATCTTCCATCAGAAGTCCAGGTGACAAAAATTTTCAGGTGAATTTTGCACCTTATTAGAGCAGATGAGATCAGTTTTAATTCTCCAGGGGTCACATCAACCTTCTGATTTAAAAATTTAACCACAATTTGAGCTTTTTTTATAATGAAAACATTGTTTTGTTAATGGATTATTATCCTTTTGTTCATAGAAGTTAGAAGTCTATTTCCCTTTAGTGTCAGTGTCTCAAAGAATCAGCTGTTGCACCATTAGTTTAAGACATAGTATTATGATTCTCTGAGAAAAAAATGCAGAATGGAAAAACTAAAACTGTTTTTTTTTTCATTTTCTAAGCACTGACTGCAGGCATTTTGATTCTCCAACTCAATGCAAAAATCTGTGTATTTGCCTCATCTGATCCTAACTGAAGCACTGCTGTTCATGTGCATATAAATAATTTAACCTGTTTTCTGAAGTATGTGATTTCTTACTGCAGTAGTTCATTTCTACAGTCACATAAATGGGATGCCAGTGAGTCACAATATTTGTATTTTGATAGGCCCTTTGAGAGGGACAGTCTTCTGTCCTAGTGTTAGCAATTTGAGGTGACCTGACACAGCAAATGCCAGTATCAACTCCAGCTGTTTATTTAATTGTGAGATCTTTTTCCTCAGCTTTGACAGTTGAAGTGTGACGTGAATGGCTGTTTTGCAAACCGTGGGTGTTTATTAGATGCACATTCTGAAGAGGATTGTTTTAGCATTAATAAAAGCAGTGATAATTTAAAAATCACTAAAATAATGGCTTGAGTGCAGAAGCCTGTTGTGAGGAATTAAAAATTAGAAACTGCTTTTAGTGGAAACTATGTTCAGTTTTTGAGGGCAGCTTGCAGTGATTTAAAGCAGTTTTGGTAACCTGATCTTTGTGTTGACACAGTACTGTAATGTTATGTCCCAATTATCACCCTATCATCACGTGTTGGTTCAGCGAGACAAACATAACGATGGAAAGATCTAACAGCAGTCTTCTGAGTAAGTTTTTAAAGTTTTATTAAAATATTATATTTCATAGCAGTATTTGGGGAGCTCAAAGAGATGAGATCGGTGAAATACTGGAAGATTCTCATGTCCTGAAGTCACACATGAAACAAACACAAACATATTGTTGGTGATGAAACCAGGATGCATTATCACAATATTTTGTGTCTGATGTTGATTTCAAACCAGTGAAGAACAAAAGAAGTAACCCTATAAATAAGTGTATCAGTAAAAGCTCAGTATTGCTCGCTGATAAAATAGAGGAAATTAGGACAGCAAGTGTTAACACTTTGGAAGTAATTTTATATAAATTATGTAAGGTATTTTCAATAATTATTTAGTAATCCCGTCTAAACACTGCAGTCAGATTTGGGACTTGTGCAGCGAACTGCTTGGTACACCGACCAGCAGAAATGGCCCTACTTTGATTTATCCTTTTTAGGTAAATCAGTCTTGTAGTAATGCAGTAGTTTTGCTGCTTAAAGATACAAAACAGCGTTTGCAGGAAAAGTGTTTTTTTTTTTCGTAGCGGGTCCATACAGGGGGAAAAGGCCCGAGCGGTACCCAGGCCACACAAAGGATCCGCCCGCCCCGCCAAGGCCCGAGCCCGTG
>NW_005054330.1:2803189-2818330 GCF_000277835.1 Geospiza fortis | reverse complement strand
GCTCCCGGGCGCGGAGCCCAGCGGAGCCTCTCCCCGAGCACCGACATCCCAGCGCTGGAGGCGCCGCCCTGCCCGCCGGGTATTGCCGTGCGGCGCTTCCCCTGCGCCCGGCCTGAGCGGCCTCTGCTCAGAGCTGGGTTTTGTTTTGTTCAGGATTTTTCTTTGGTTATTTTGTGTTTTGGGGGACTTTATTTTCGTTTCCCGCCTATCCCCGGCCACCTCGGGATTGTGTTCGGGAAGGAAAGGCCATGTCTGTGCCCTCGGCCTCTCCTGCCCGGGGGTGATGGGGAGCAGCGGCTGCGGCCGTGCCTCCGCTCCGGCTGTGTCCGCGGAGGGAGGCCCGGGGGGTTCCGCCGCCCGCAGCCCTTTGTACGGGGCCCGGAGCGGGGCTCGGCCCCGCAGCACGGTCGGGAAGAAAAGGCTCCAGCGTGTGTGCGGGCACACAGGGACTTGTTTAGTTCTGGTCCATTGAAGGTAACGTGATGTCTCTGTAACTCTCAGGAGTCTTCTTAATGTGTTCTTTCTATTAATAGCGAATTACCTCCTTCAGCCTCTGAAAGGTTAATTCTCCCAGATTTCTTCACCTTTTTTTTCGGTTGGAAACAGTTCGTTATTTTTTACCTCCTTTCCTTAGGCTTCGGGTTTGTCTGCAAAGTTTGTTTGCCCGCTGAGACCTGAATACCCAGGCGTTGCTCGACCATAAACTGAACTTGGGTGAACGCATTTAATTTCTTTATTCTGTTAGGTTGTGAGTTAGAGGTCTTGGAATTAGATCTTTTGTTTTGTGATTTGAGAGGTTGTTCTGTTTGTGTAATTAAACTTCGGGGCTCCTATTTTTAATTCTGGATGAGAAGTTGGGTCACTAGGCAGCTTCTTTTGATTATCAGGATTGTTTTGCTTTTGTAGAGAAAGAGAAGGGATTTTGGTTCCTTGTGTCTGTTGTTTTTCTTTTCAAGTAAGAGGCTTACATATGATGGGAAAGGAAGAATACATTTTCTCTCTCCTAGGCTCTGATTTTCGCCTTCTGTAAATCAATTTGTTGTCTTACATAATTAATCAAGCCATCTAAACCTTGCCAGAAAACTGCTCAAGCTCTAAAAGCAACTGTTGTTTTGCCATTTCTGAGGATGGCTTTCCAAAATTATGTACTCTGTTCGTTCTGAAATGGAATGAAGTGTTAAGAACTAGAGAAGTTCTTGAGCCTTGTCTGTATTTGCCACTGGTAATGTTATTGTTGGGCTCTGGTTGCATTTTCTTAACTGTCCTTGGTGACTGACTTACACAAAGTGGTTGTTTCCTTCAGAATCTTTCTACACTAAAGCTGATAATGAGAAGAGCTGAGTTCTTACATGCAGTATTATCTTAAAGGATATTTTCTTTTGGTACTTTCTGTTCTGGTTTAAAGAAAATAAATGCAGTCTCGTCAGGTTTTGTTTTGGATTAGTGGTTTGTTTTTTTTTAGCAGCGGTAACAAATAGGGTTAACTTATTTCTGAAGTTGTATGTGTTAAAAAGACACAGTAGGTATAATAAAAGAAGGTAGATGACTGTGAGTGAGGAATTACTTTGACTTGGGTTAATGGATCAGCTCCTCAGTTGCCATTTGTGGCTGGAGGATGAGGAGAAGGACTTTGGTTATCAAATAAGGACAGTTTGCTCTGAGCCACTCTTCCTTTTGGGGTCCACTGAATGTGAAGTAAGCAGTCTGACACGATTTCTTTTCAAAAGTGACTTTTTGAAGAGAATCTGTGGTATACTGTTCATTGCTGCAGCTACATATATTTGTAAAGAAAATATGTTCTTTATTAAATTCATTTCTAGACTGCTGACCTGCTGTAACTGAAAGGAATTTTTGAGTTTGGGTGATGATGGTTCCAAATTTTAACATTCTGGGTTTTTTCTGCCTTGAAAAAGGATGCCCTATGCTCTGTGTATTTCTCTCCCATCCCTTTCTGTCTGATTGTGGGAATGGGCAGTGGTACTCACTAAACAAAGTTGATTTTCTTTTTTCCCTTTCTACATTTAAAGGACATCTGTAAGACAACCAGGTTAAGATTACTCTGCTTTCTCTGGGACCTATGCAGTTTGCTGCATTACATTTATATGCCCCCCATATCTGCATTGTTAAGTTTACTTTGTGACATGAAACTTTTTTAAATGATCAGCTAAAATAAGAGAGAGCAGTTTCAAATGTGGAAATTCCATGTGTTGGTGATGTGCAGAACATGAGCTGTGCACTCACGTTCTCAGTGCTTGTACTGCCCGGTGCAGCTGCCAGTGGTGTTCCCTCTCTTTGGAAACTGTTAATGGAACTCGGTGGAGCCTTGGAGAATAAATAAAATATGTTATTTCAGGGCAATTCAGTGAAGGATGACAATAGGAAACTGACTTATGTTCCCACATAACTTGGTATGCTGAGCCTTTTTGTGTGTGGCCGTTACGTTCCCTTGTCTGAGGCCCCTTTGGCTGTTTGTAACCTACAAGCTCATCTAACTCGTCCTTTTGCCTTTTCTCCTTTCTGGCTTTTCAGATACGTGGTAGCTCAGTGGTTTTGTTGCTTTGTTTGGGTTTTTTGTTTTTTTTTTTTCCCAGCCCCTTATAGAAAGGGCATATTGTAATGTCAGCTGGCAGGGAAATAGATGGGAATTGGACCTGAGTTCCACTGCTCCTGCCTTGCTTTTTGTGGCTTATAGGCAGGTATTGTAGTCCACTGGAACTGTACAGCTACTGTTACCTAAAATCAAAGGAGAGAAAAAAAACCCTTGTTTTTTAGTGTTGGAATAGTAACAAACAGACCTTTCTTTGTAAGCTTTCAGGTGTCTGGTCATGATAGGCACACCTGGCCCCAGATTTCTGCTATTACAGGGTTAATTAATTAGGGTATAACAGGTACATCCAGGAGATTCAGTTGCCACAGTGACCCATCCCTGGGTCAGCCCCTTGGAGTTGGTCCAAGGGTTCTCTGCCCACTTCTTATTATGTCTTATTGTAGGTCCCCTACTTAGAATAATACTAAACAATATTCCAGGAATGTGTTTAGGAGGTCAACTTATTGTTCTAAAATCTAAGGGAAAGGGTAGGAAAAGTACCAGAGTTAATTAAGGAGCTATATAACTACATAATAGTAGTCTAGAGAGCTGCAAATATATGAAAAACATATAAAAGGCAAAAATCTTTTTGGCATCACTACCAGACTGTTATCTTACCCTGGGGATGTGGCAGGTTCATGGCTAGAAATGAAAAAAGCTCATTTGAACCCATCTTGGTGTAGTACTTTTGTGACCCAGTATGTGCTGAGGAGCAGACAGTCCTGGCTGTGATTTGCTGTTCATCATTCAGCTATTTGTGGTTTCACAGCCAGCAAGAAAGGGAAGACAACAAGAACATAATTGTTACCAGTGCTGAAATAGAATAACAAGGCATCTTTCCTGCAAAGAGCAGAGGTATCAGTGAACTGCCCAAGCTGGGCAGGTAAGGGTTAAGTTATGTTTTGACATTGGTATTGTTAAAACACTTTAGCATAGGAGCAGGACATGTATCAGGGGTCTGGAAGTGGCATTTACAATCATGTTTTTAGCCTTGTTAAAAATAAGTCCTTCTTGTGGGACCAGGGAGCTCCTTGAACACAAGGGATGGTTTTGCTCTTTGAAATTCTAGAATGCTGACTTCAGTATTCCATTTCTGTGGGAATTCTGCTTGGTCTTTGCAAGATGCTTTAGAAGACTCTTTTAAGATGGAAAAATTACATGACTTAGGCGTTTAGTTTCCAGGAGTTACTGAACTCATCCTGTGACTTTTGATTCTTTTGTTCAGAATTAAGACGCTAATGACTTACTGTGAAGAATTTAATAATTTGTCATTCACTTTTTTTTAGTTTTTTAATCTGAAGATGAGGAAATTTATAGACAAAATTATCTCTGGTGTGTTCTCTACATTATACGTTCCAGAACCTGTTGAAAGATGAAGGAATTGGTCATTGTATTGTGGTCATCTTGTAGGATAGAATGGAATTAGATATACAGAATTAATTATCTTACTGATGAATGAGCCATTCACCAATCTGAGAATTAATGTGTTGGTATCAGAGAAGATGGGATTATTTTATGGTTCTTACCATTTTTTTCCTTAGTAAATATATAGTGTATGTCAAACTCAGCATGTTGGATGTGTCACAATTTTGAGAAGGTTTAAAAAACCCTACACACATCAAAAAACCACCACAAAATATTAATTCCTCTGCTACCCTAGCAAAACATGCTTTTTGCCATATTAGAGTTTGCTCTATATAATGCTTTCTTCCAGCTTCCAGGTAGGTAATTTCTGTATATTGCTGAATTTTAATTGATGGCATTACAACTTCTGATTGCCAGCTTTGTGCTTTGCCCCAGTTGGTGTTTGGATATTGCTGCTGGGTTTGTTCTGCCTGGGCTGGCAGAGATACATGAGAGAATTACCCTTGGTTTCTCTTAAGTCCCTCATGACAACCCAGACCTGCCCTGTTGCCTTCAATGTCACATAGCAACATGAGAGACCTTGGAGCTTGTCTTTCCAAAATACTTGGGAGTACTCTCCCTGCTAGATGGGAGTACTTTAAACAGAGAGATTCATCCAACTGGCTGCCTGGGGCAGAGGGGCAGTGCTTCATTTCTAGCTTGTAGGAAGATTTAAACCCAGTTTGGGCTGGCATGGAGGGACTTGGAGAAACCAAAATAAGCAGGTAAGAAATGATCCTTCTTTTCCCCAAGTGCTCATGGTCCTGCAGAGATGACAAAAGTATAATTGAAGCAGCCATCATAGGCATGGTAGAAAGAATCACCTAATGTGAAAAATAAGCCTTAAACAAACACTCCCCATGCCCTGTAAAATTTCCTAGAGGAATTGAATACTTTTTCCAGGTTAAATTCCCTAAATGATTGGCTTCTAAATACCTTGCAAAATTAATTTAAACTTCAATGCTATATAGCTGAACCTGAATTTCTTGGACATAATGAATAAATAGTTCCATAATTGTGCAAAATACAAGATTAAATATCTAATATCTGGTTATCTAGGGAGTAATTTTCTGTGATATTTTAGTAAATTGTGAGATTTCAGAAGTAGCTGATGACTTACATTTTGAAAAGCCATGACCATAGTCTTTAAAATCTTATTGGTTTTGCAGATTGTCTTAAACTGTAAGCTAATTATCCTTTCTGCTGTGTGGGTAAGTATGGCTTGAATACCAGCTTGTTTCAGATTATGGGGGAATTTCCCCAAAATGCAGTTTTTAGTCTGTCATGCTTAATGCCCTGCCTGCTAACCAAGCAGAGATAGTCAACTAATCATAAAGGCAACTGTGTTAGTGAATTCTTGTGCTGGTGTACAGCTCGAGCAATAAAACCACTCTAGTTTTGGCCTCATTCAAGATGGTATCTGGGTACCCTGCTTTTCTCACTGTAAAAGTGTCACTCTTCTACTTGAAATTTATGCTAGAAGAGTGACAGGTTTTCTTTCTGCTTGGGATGCTTTTTTCCTCTGACAGTTTTTTTTTGTTTTGTTTTGTTTCCTCTTGTAGGTTGAAAGAAGAAAAGGAGACCAGCTTGTCCAGTGAAGATGCACTCTTAGTCCTCAGCTATTTAAGCTGAATGCATTGTGATTTCCAATAATTGAGACAGTGATTCTGAAAGCTGTCTACATTAATGAAAAGAACAATGTAGTCAGCTTAACTGAATCATCAGTGTTGCATATTGAATAGGACATGGTAAACCAATCCTGATGGACTTATGCATGTTAGGAATATAGGGATAAACATTTATTAAAGCATTGTTTTTTTAAAAAAGTAGTTTTAAAAATGGAGAACTATGAAAATGTACCACCCCTCCCTAAAGAACCTGCAAGAGAAATGAATGTGGAGAATCTCCCTTGTCGGCCACCTCTGCCGCCCAACGAACAGCCTCCACCGCCTCCCCTGCAAACGTCCAGTGACGCAGAGGTAATGGACGTTGGCTCTGGTGGTGATGGACAGTCAGATACCCCTGCTGGGGACACGCACAGTCTCTGCAGAACACAGCAGCTGCTCACAAAGGGATCTGCCTGCTACAAAAGTCGTCTTATCATAGACCCCAACAGTAGCGACCAAAGCCCCAGAACTGCTCGTCACGCACCGTCAGTTCGAAAGTTCACCCCAGATCTTAAGTTACTGAAGGATGTGAAGATTAGTGTTAGCTTTACAGAAAGCTGCAAAAGCAAAGATAGGAAAGTTCTGTACACTGGAGTTGAGCAGGATTATAAGGCAGATACGGAGTTTGGTATTAATAATGTCAATGGGGATTTGCATGTTTGTCCTTTTGGTGGTAGTAATGGTAAAGCTGCAGGGATAGGGGGTGAAAGTGATGACAAGAAGGATGATGAAAATGATATTGATCAGGAAAAGAGAGTGGAATTTGCAGTTCTGGATGAGCTAGAAGACTTTACCGACAATTTGATGGAAATAGATGAAGAAGGAGGAGGGTTCACATCTAAAGCAATCGTTCAAAGAGATAAAGTGGATGAAGAAACCTTGAATTTCTCCTATGAGGTAAGTAAATCCACACGTCTTTGCTGGGTAAGAGGTTTCCAAGTGGCTAGAGAAAAATATGCAAAGAATAAGCTCTTCTAGAAGTGTGTAGTACATGAGACAAAACCACAGAATTTTTAGAGACAGACCTTTGGCTGAGAAACTGTAAACTATTTTAGTCAAACTTCTGAGTTGTGTTGCAGCTTCTATAGTTTTCTGTAAAAACAGCCTTTAAAAGTCTTCTCGCACAATTGCAGTTCATTTTATCATCACAAACTTATTTTCTTATTTTTCAGTCTTTTTACTGGAATCATTGGAAATTTCTAGTTTCTGTCTGTGTGGAAGTGCATATTAAAAATGTCTGCTTTCTCTTTGCAAGGGAAAAGGGAGGTTGGTAGGCCCAGAAGGACAGTGTCTGATGAAGTCTCTTTCAGGATGACTTTGATAATGATGTGGATGCTCTGCTGGAAGAGGGTCTTCGAGCACCCAAAACCAGGAGACTGGATAATGAGAAATACGGTGGTGAAAGTGATCACCAGTCTGATGGAGAGACAAGTGTGCAGCCAATGATGACCAAAATTAAAACTGTACTGAAGAGTAAGTTCATGTGCATTTAATAACTGTAGCTCCTGTTCATGGGTCGTGTCTGTAGAACAAAAGTTCCTCAACAAGTACAGTGTGAAACAGCAGTTTGTGTGAAATTGTTAATGTGTTGGGGAGTTTTATTGTTGGGAGGCTTCTTATTGTGGGATATGATTTTTCATGTCCTTAACAGTGAATTTGACTTTTGCTTTTGATCTGTTGTATGTAATAAGAATACATTTTAATGTGTGGATTTGTGTAAAACAATGAGGTGAACAAGGGTGATCTGGGGCTTTTGTCTCTGGACATTCTGGCCTTTTTCCTGCTTCAGTTACATAACTTCTGCTGTTGAAATTGCCCCATGTGAGGTCTCCATGAATGCAGTCTAGGTTAAATATAATAACTAGAAAAGTCAGTGGCTTACATTTATCCAATTTCATTGTGTTAGAAATTACTAATAAAGAAAAGCTGAGAGCACAAACCCACCCAGAAGAATGTAATGGAAAGTATTCTGAATTAGAGTTAAAACTTAAACGTGCACTAGAGGAGTATTTTACAGCTTCACTGTATTCTGAAATAAAAAACCAAAAGAACTTTTTGCTTCAAAACAGTATAGTAACAGAGGATTGCCAGGAAACTTCCAGCAAAGATGAATAATCTCTGATTTGTGATTTAGAGAGACATGAGACCCTGGCTTAGTGATGAGCCCTTTGGCTTAGTGATGAGACCCTGTTTGGGTCTGTGGATCTGGTGGTATTTCAATGCAAATTTGTTCCTGAGTGTCAAGTGAAAGATTTTGAATGGAAAATGAAGTTGTTTCTGAAGCAACTACGACTTTTCCAGTAAATGCTTTCCAGTGGTGCTTGTGATAAGTATAAAAAGACTAAAGAAAAGAGAATTCAGTGATGAGACAAACAAATCAGTCTATATAAAAATTATTGCTACTATTGCCTTTCGTTGAGAACGTCATGGAATCTAATTTTGCAGGATTTAGTCTGGGTTAGAGGCATATACCTTGTTATTAAAACAACATCTCTACAAAACATTATTAATCTTGTTTCAATGCCATTTTATTCTTTGGGACAGAAAAAGCAATAAATAACAACCTGGATTTTGTTTCTATTCCTCTAAGCAGTCTATCCAAGTTTAAAGCCATTCTTTGCTTTAAAGGTCGTGGCCGCCCTCCTACAGAACCTTTGCCAGATGGATGGATCATGACATTCCATAATTCAGGCATTCCTGTATATCTGCACAGAGAATCTAGAGTTGTTACCTGGTCTAGACCTTATTTTTTGGGAACAGGAAGCATAAGGGTGAGAGCTGTCAATTTTTTAAATACTTAGATTAAAAAACTAGATATATTCCTGAAAGCCATTGAATATTTTTCTGCTTTGGCAGGCTTGTTTCCAGTGTTTGAATTAAGATCCTTGAAAAATAAAGTATTTTATGTTTGAAAATCTGATATGATTTTTCTTAGGTGCTTTGCTTTACTGTTTGGGCAGTTAAAGTGAATGAGATGATCTTGTTTGGGGCCTTCCCTTTTCTAGTATGGCTGCACAATTGGGGGTTTATTGCACCATGACATATATCTAGGAATCATTTATTTGTAGCTATAAATTAGTCTGAGCTGTGGCTTATGGTCCACATTTACAGAAGTAAGGATATGACATTCTTGCACCCAAGGAATCTGCAGAAATTGGATTTAATGCCATGGGCCTATGCCTCAGGAAAGCTCAATGGATTTTATGAAAGCATGCAGTAGTTGCATGAACAGATTGTAGTCTGGAGCTAAACCAGCAGGATTGTGTCAGCGTCACAGTGTGAAGGTCCCCCAGGAGTGACCCTGCTCAGCTCTTGAGTGGAATGACTTTACTGACCAAAGAGGAGCTTGAGCCTAGGCTGAACACAAATAGCTTCCATCTTGCTTGCATCTTTTGGGTTTGAGTTTTGCTTTTGGTGACCTTGAGATACTGAAACCTTCTGTATTATTTATATTTAAGAAACATGATCCTCCCCTTAGTAGCATTCCCTGCTTTCATTACAAAAAAATGAAGGAAAATGAGGAAAGGGAACAAAATAATGACATAACCCCAAATGGGGAAGTATCACCTGTAAAGCATCTAGATAAATCCTCAGAACTGGACTGCCAAACAGAAGAACCAGATTCCACTGCTGCTGATTCTGGGCCTTTAGATGACAAAGATCCCTCTGGGGGAGATGCAGCACAAGGAGCTTTGGGACAAGTTAAGGCCAAAGTTGAAGTATGTAAAGATGAATCTGTAGGTATGTATGGGAAGTAGAGTCTTTTCTTGACTTGAGTTGGGGTAATGGCATTTGGGAAATTTTATTCCAGACTTGGCTGCTGAATTATAATCTTTCCTGAAGCCCTGAGAGTCCACATGGAAAGATTTTACGCCAAAAAAAAGTCAATTTTTTGGTAGTTTAGTCCTGTAGACTTTATTTCAATGTAAGAATCAGTTATGTCTGTGTGTTCATTTGCTGTTGTCAGATGTGTTCATGTGACTTCCTCAAGTAGGTTTTTCTATGCACTCTGTACTGGCTGAGTTTTATATCTGTTTTCAGGATAATCTCTTGAGATAAATGATGTAGTTAAACTATATTTCTATATTTGCACAAGTCTAGCAGACTAAGTCATGTAAATATAATTGTACTCATACAGAGGGGTGTGATGCTTCATTATTTTATTTATACAAATCTGGTAGCCTCTACACAAAAAGTTGTCTAAATACATCATGCCAAAATCACCACCCAATGGAGAGGAACTTGAAGAGGAGGCTCATGTGTTACTTATCAGATCTTACCACATCTGCATACCCAAGAATCCCATCCATGGAAATTGCTGCTGCTCAGAGTATTGGTATTGGTCATAGGCTGCCATTTGCCTTTATAGTGCTCAGACATAAAACTTGTCCTTGTCATTGTGTGTGTCGTGTCCAGTCCAAAAACCTTGCCAAAAGATGTAAAAAAGAACCCCAAATCATCAATATTTAGCTGCAAAATTCAAGCCAGTAAGCACTTACTTTTCTACATGAAGTTCACCTGTCTATCTCTCCTTTTAAATAGGATCTGTTGTGTATTACTGAAAAAGATACTGAGTGATGAGGTATAAGCATGACTTGCATTTGGAATTCTTTGTGGAAGGAAACAATGCCAGCAGCTTGCTTTTGTTTGTTTACATCTGTGGATGCTAGTTTTTATTTTTGCTGATTATATTTGGAGGCTATTCTATAAAGGAGAAGCAGCTGTACTGAAAGGGGGCATTCTTTTAGTGCTACTCTGTATGTGAATTTATTGTGTTAAATTCTGCAAAGAGGCTGCAGATACCCAAGGAGTTCATGGAACATCACTGTACAGTGTTTTATGGTACACTACAGAGTAGGTTGGCAGCAGCAGTTGGGTTTGGCTTCAGAGAGCTGAGGCTGAAAGCACAACTGCTGTACTCACTGTGTACCTTGCTTCAGGTGGAGGGAAGGTGATGAGATGTTCAAACAGACCAGTCACTGGTGTTTTGTTGCAAATTGTGTTGGATGTTAATGCTGGTCAGGGATTAGTAAAATCATCAAGTGACAGAATAAAATGGTATTTTGTTTTATTCTGTTTTCTGGTTTGCACTAACATTTTGTATTTAATATAATGGGAGAACTTAAAATTACTTTTGTTAGTCCAAAACAGCATCTTTAACCTTTTGCTCCAAGTCTAAGTACATAATTACAGTGGAAATAGAGAACTTAGTGCTTGTTCAGTGGTGAAACAGAGAGAGTAACTTGGTTGTGTTTCTCAGATCTGGAAGATTTCAGACGCTACCTGGAGAAGCGTTTTGACTTTGAGCAAGTGACTGTGAAGAAGTTCCGCACCTGGGCCGAGCGGCGCCAGTTCAACCGCGAGATGAAGCGCAAGCAGGCGGAGTCCGAGCGGCCCATCCTGCCGGCCAACCAGAAACTCATCACCCTCTCTGTGCAGGATGCACCCATAAAGAAAGGTGAGCTGCTCTAGCTCCAGTTCACATAGGCTGTGTTGAAGGCTAATTGCAGCTCTAAGCTTGACAGAAAATAAAAAAATCCTGTAATGAGTCCCCTTAATTCCTGATCTAGTATTTTGCCCATCGTATATTATGCAGGAAAGGAAAAATATTGTCAAAATATGCTTCCTATTCAAAAGACTTATTTCTAAACAAAAATATTTTCATTAAGGTTACAGTCCTGGTAAGTAATGACTACCTTCAGCTCTTCTTACTGCTGAGTGTTGCTCAGTATTGATTTGTTTGTTACAGAAATTATCTGTCAAAGACTGGAACTAATGAACTTCTTTCCTTCTTCCTGTCTTTTTTTGCAGAGTTTGTCATTAATCCCAATGGGAAGTCTGAAGTTTGCATCTTGCATGAATATATGCAACGAGTCCTAAAGGTTCGACCTGTTTACAATTTCTTTGAATGTGGTAAGTCTGTTTCCTTAAACAACTCTATCCTGGTCTTGGTGCTTAATCAAGAATCCAAAGATGTTGTGTATATGAAAAATAGAACTGGAATCAGGTTAATGTTGGGGTTTTTCCCCTAAATGGTATAGTGTATGTTCCATTAATTCTTGCTTTTCCTGTTTATTTGGAGTTTTTTTGAGGGCACCTTATAAATATTCAGAATTATGCTGTTCCTGTATATGCAGTATATAATACAACTGAAATTTCTATATCAGTGTGTAGCTCTTGTATTCACACCATGATGCAAAAAATTTGGAATTAGTATTTGAATTCTGGCAGATTACCAGTGGTCACTTAAAATATTTTAAGTTCTTTATTTGGAAGAATGAAGTATATGGTGGTAAGTCTGTTAATGGAAAACTCTGTTAGTTAAACAATTTTTCAGTCTTCATGAAGAACAAAACATTTTCATCCTTCTTGAAACTGAAATGAAGAAAACAAATCTTGATAGTGGTGATATTTCATGAATGTCAGGAGTTCCAAAAAGCTTTCTTTATTTTCCTCCTCTATTTCCAGAGAACCCAAGTGAACCTTTTGGAGCCTCAGTGATTATTGATGGAGTAACCTATGGGGCAGGAACTGCCAGCAGCAAAAAACTTGCCAAGAATAAAGCTGGTAACTTATTTTTCTTTCTCAGTACCAACTGCTGAATTGTTTCTGTTTGCTTTTTGTACCATTCTGGGCTTCCAGGGGCCGAAGTGATTCAGTACTGGGGTTTGGCTGTAGAAACTAGGGGGTGATAATAACTCTTTAATTTTTGGTCTTAAAGGCTCTATGTCACTTCTAAAATGAGACAAGAATATTTTTCCTTTTGTAGGCACTTTTTAAAAGTAGTTTCTTCTTATTTTAATTAGTTATCAAGCTGAACTAGTAGAACTCTTTTTCCCTTAAAAGTGTAAATGATAAATTTCTTACCGGAAGAAAATGTCTGACAATTTTTAGATGAGATGTTTTTGTTTAAAATAAATCTAATCAAGATGTTTAATCACTTTCTGCAGCTCGAGCTACACTGGAAATCCTTATTCCTGACTTTGTTAAACAGACCTCTGAGGAGAAGCCCAAAGACAGTCAAGAACTTGAGGTACTGAGCTCATGCTTCCTGGCTGGCATCATTTGAGTTTGTTTTTAAAACATGGCACAGTTAATATCAGAAACATTACTGAAAATTAGTAAGGTTGTTTTCTCAGTCAAATGGAACTGTAAAATCTTCCGTTTAGAGGAACACTTAGGGCAAACAGATTTAATTTTTTTTTCTATTGGAATAGATCAGAAAATTTGCTCTGATGCAGAGAAGTGGTTCTTTATTGACCTACAGGTCAGTTACTAAACGCCTGAGAGGTTCCAAGGCACCAGGCTGCCTGTACTGCCCTGCCTTCCAGAGTCCTCTGGCTGATGGCAGGATATGTTCTGAGCTAGGTACTGTTTGGTTCTGTGTGATCATCTTAGGACACCACATAAGAAGTAAAAGTGCTCAGACTTCTGAGATGTTTTTTTTTACCACACAGTGAAATCCCATAGTTTGGGCAGTGATATTTGAGAAAATAAAAAAAAAATTCTTTAAGAGGAGAGTTGTGCTATTTTCTCAGGTATTAGGAGAATTAAATAGCTCATTGATCAGCAATCCCATCAGTAAGGAGTAAAGGAAAAAAACAGTGCTCAGCCTGAAAGCAATGTTTTTTTTTTTAAATGAAGTAATATACAGGAGTTGTTTGTACCCTTCCTTTAACTTAGAACTGTATTGTATGCCCTGCACTACTGAAATGGTCATTAAGGAAATGCAAACAATTTTTTCCATTCTTCTAAAATAAAATACCAAGTGCGCCAATAGCTGTTCTGTTCTCTTTTAGTAAACCACAGCATTTTGGTAAATAGAGTTTCATAGTTTGCTAAAATAACCTTGTCCTGAGGGAGAAATTATGATAAAGAATTAATAATATTGTCATTTTATGTACATGTTGAATAATGTAAGATTGGAGTTAAAATTTCTCTCTGCAAATATTTGATTAGGTGTGACAGTTTTAACAATGTTGCTTTTAACCCATTATGGATTTGAAAACACTTTTTAAAGTGCCAAGCACAGAGCAACAGAATTGGTTTAATGTAGCAAAGGAGAAATTAAGTTTAAGGCCAATATTAGGGCTTTACTTGCACAAAGCACAATAACCCTTTTCAATTCCTTTGCAGTATTTTAACCATATCAGTATTGAGGACTCACGGGTATATGAACTCACCAGTAAAGCTGGACTCTTGTCTCCATATCAGATTCTCCATGAGTGCCTTAAAAGGTAAAGCTGCAGCATGGGGACCGTGTGTGGTGTGAGGTGTTGGCTCAGGAGCCATTGCTGCTGTTCGTCAGGGACCCTGCCTGAGCTGCTGAGCTCCCTGGGCCTGAGGGACACGTGCTGGGGGCTGACCTGGTTCATGCTGAGTCCTCTTTAATTCACATTTGCTGTTTGTGCCTCTTTGGAGATCAGGATGTAGTTGTTGGACAAATGTCTTTTGTTTTCTCTCATATAGGGTTGCTTTTTCATTTAACTCAACTTGCTGATGTAAAAAAATCTCTTTGTTAATTAATGTATTGACATTTCTTATTACTAGATCTAATTTCATTGCAATGACTGTCCAAGATGATAACTGCAACCACTTCACTTGCAGTTTTACTTAGTATGTAATCTTGATTGTGTTTGTGCTTAAGAAACCACGGAATGGGTGACACATCCATAAAGTTTGAAGTGATTCCTGGGAAAAATCAGAAGAGTGAATATGTCATGACTTGTGGCAAGCACACAGTGCGAGGCTGGTGTAAGTACAATAATTGGTGTGATATCTGAACCTCCTCTTCCTCTCCTGTTCTCCTTTGCTGTCCATTCTGAGGGTGCTTGTTCAGCCACCGACCCTGTTGTGTGCTTGTCATGCTCTTCTCTGGTGTCTCAGTTTTGACTAACTCAGGTGAATATTTGTGGCTGTCATTACATAATGTGCTGGTATTGACACACTTCCATGGTTACTTTTACAGGCAAAAATAAAAGAGTAGGGAAGCAATTGGCTTCTCAGAAAATCCTTCAGCTACTGCATCCACATGTGAAAAATTGGGGCTCTCTCTTGCGAATGTATGGCAGAGAGAATAGCAAGCTGGTTAAACAGGTGAGCAGGCCTTTGTTTGAGTATAACCTACCCTGTGGCTGGAGTTTTGCTTCTGGATTTCTAAATTAAGTTACAACAAAACTTTAAGGTGCCTGAATTTCATTGACAGTAATAATTGTGTTAATCTTGCATCTCCCATGTCAAATCTAAAGAACCTTTTTAACTAACTCATGGAAGTAGATGTTCCTACTTAAGGAAGTAAACTAACTACAGACTAAACTACAGAAATACAACAGACTAAACTTGGCTTCACGTTAATTTTCTTCCATAAAAAAAGTTGATCAGTTGTTGCTCGTGATTCTATTGAATAGGAAACCTCTGATAGAAGCGTGATAGAACTTCAGCAGTATGCCAAAAAGAACAAGCCAAATCTGCACATCCTGAACA
>NW_005054330.1:2793345-2803179 GCF_000277835.1 Geospiza fortis | reverse complement strand
AGAGTGAGTTTATATTTTCATGTATTTACAAACTGCATGAATGTCATGGGTCATGTGTACCAATGATCAGGGTTTTTTGCTTATGTGCACAGTATTTGAAGTAAAGAAAGCTCTTCAAAATGTGACTGGGGGGTCTACTTGTGGGGAGATTGTCATGCTGTCTTTTAAACTGGCTCATAACTTGATTGTACCTACTTCTGTACATTTAACATTAGCCGTAGTTAGCCTCTTGCAACAACTGACATGTTTGCTAAAATGGTTCAGAATTTTAACTGGTTTATGATTCTGTTCTCTTTATGACTGTGTGGTGGGGGCTGTTTTGTATTTTTTAGGAGGAAACCCGAAAGAAACCCAAGATGACAATAGTGGAATCAGCTCAACCTGGTAGTGAACCTCTCTGTACTGTTGATGTTTAATAAGAAAATGTGCAAGTGGGGAGCAATAACACAAATGGAGGAACTAGATTTTCAACAATTATTTAAAAATTGTTTGCTGCAGAATGCAAGATAACTTTTAAAATCCAAGCTGCTTCAGTTATGCATTGTTTGTTTTGCATCATCAGGGCAATATTACTTTTTCCTAGTTTCTTTTTCTTTGGTTTTTTTTCCTTGTTTAATACCTCTGAGATATGTATGTTTAAAGAATTGATCATAAAGATCTCTACTGGGGCAAATGCACAGAGGACAGGCATGTTCACACAGGATAGAACCAATCAAGCACTTTCTCCTGGAAAGCCATCCATATTGTTTGGAATGGATGTATTTTAAGTATGAAATTCAGAATATCTATGTACAGGTTGAAGCTGATATTATATATATACACATTCATATATATGTATATATAAAAGAAGTATATGTACATCTTCTTGTATGAACATGCCTAGAACTATTTTTGTGAAAAGTTTTGTTGCATTTCAGCACATAATAATATGCACTGATAAGACACTTTGGTGACAAATACAGGAAAGTGATGAGCAATGTTTCTAATGCCATAGGATTCGGCCAGTAACGCTGTTTCTTTTTGTCTTGTTTCTTGTCTCCTGCCAGGCTTAGTTATTTGAGATTAGAGGATGCAGATTTTGTATTACTTGAAAAGAACAAGAATACCTGGTAGTGTTAAGAGTAACAGGTCGGAGCTTCAAAATTACTGGGGTTTATTTTAAATGAAAAGAGTCTGTGTTAGTTTACAGATCAGTTGAACAGGGAAAATATGGCCCCACTTACATGATTAAAGTAAAAACTGTAATTTGAAAAGCTGTTTTCAAAGCTTGGAGCCAAAATGCAGCTGATGATGGTTGATAGTCTGAAAATATTTTGCCAATGACTTTCCACTCCCTTTTCCCAGCAATAAAACAATTTCTCATTTGTTTGGTGTCAGATTGCACTGACTCGATCAGTTAAGTCTTAATTAATTTGCACCACAACAGCAAAGACTTTAGGAAAAAAATCAACACAACCCTTAAGTCTGACTGCAGCAATTTAGACTTTTTTTAACAAGTTTTTGTTTTTACTTTTTTAATGACATTTTTAGTTTTTAAAGAAAGTGTGTAACTTCTGCAATGAAAATTAGAATGTAGATTTGGAATATGACATAGAGTAATAAGTAGAATTGAGACCATAACCAGTTATACTCATAAATAAGAAAATCACAAATATGCAACTACTCTAAAATACAATCCTGGCAAACAGGCAGTACTCACTGTGTCATCTGAGGCTTTATTAAGCCAAGCACAAAAGAAATGGTGTGGCTGTGTGAAAGCCCTGCTCCGTGGGTTTCGTTCTTCACACGGGGTTCTCTGGGTGACTGCAGGAACTCTTGCAACTATTTTTTGGTTTGGTCTTAAAGAACAGAGTGAGAGCCAAGCTGGGGCAGGGCTGCAGTGACTTATTCAGGAGCTGCACTGCTCCATTTTTACACTCCTACTCCTGTTGGAAATGAAAGGTCAGTTCTGTGTACCTGCTGCAGCTCCTGGTACTTACATTGACAGGGATCTGGGGGCTTGAGGGTTTTTTTTTTTCTTTTGTTTTGTTTTTGTTCTGATTTTGGTGTGGTTTTGTTTTTTAATTTACCATGTTACATACAGAGTGCTGCATTATATTGAATTTAGTGCCTACTGGATTTTAAAAATGTTGGCATCAGTATTGTAAGACCTCCTTTTAACATCACACATTACTTTGGAAATACGTGGATTTTAATTTATATTTTGAACTAGTGTTCTCTAATATTCATATAATGTTAAACAGGAGGAGTCATGGAGTCTTACCTGTTTCTGTGTTTAAGTGATATGCTTGGAGGTCTCTGCAAATATGAATCCACACAATTTTTATTATTATATTTAGCTTTTTAGTTCCATGAGTTGTAATCCTGTCACAACAGGATACGGGTAGTTGGAAGACAATATATAAACTATTATTTAAAGAAGTGGCCTGTCTAAAAAAAAAAGAAAAAAAACACAAAAAAACCACTGCCTCTGCTTTTTTTTTGTATAGCTTTAATAAATCTCCATCTTTTGAAGGGTATATAATATTGGTGCAGTAGTGACAAGCAGCGATTGCTGTTTGTCTCTTTTCATTGTTTTTATTGGGACTTTTCTGTTTTCATAAAGACAGGGCTTTTACCTTCTATGCCTAAATGTATTACTCTTAGATAGGTTTTATTTCAGCTTGTGTTTTCAGCAGAAAAATCTGTACTTGGATGGCACTGTAAAGGACAAATCACCCTGTAGATCTTTTTATTTTTCTGAAATCAGAATGTCAATGCATTTGCAGGTCACCTGCAGAATATCCATAGATGCCTCACTTACCGATTTGTTTTGATTAATTTTAAGAGATTGCTGTATTACCTCAGTCTGCCACTATCAGAATCACAAGGTGACCATTGCCCTTAATTAAAACATCCAGAGATTTCATTGTGAACCAAAGCCTAGAACGTATATTATGCATTCTAAACAAAAACAAACATAAAAAGATGGTATTAGACCTTGCTGCAGCCTTTAACTGGAGAGATGTCCAGAAAATAGCGCAATAACTGCTGGAACAAACAACGTAACTGCTGTTAATGTCATTGTGAAGTATTCTTGTGTTTTAATGTTTACTATTGTTTGGAGTGTAACAGTCTTGCATTTGCACATAAGCACGAGCTGCTGTGATAGAGGATAGACCATTGCATTAACTTCAGCTTCTGCATGAACACTTACAGTGTGATTCAAGATGTATCCTAAACTTGTCTTGTAACTCTTGTGTGTTTTCTAGGTAATCGGCTGTAAAGGTTTAGATCTGATTGTATGAATGCATAAAGCTGCTGCTTTTGTCACTGATACTTGTTATTTATCCCTTCTATATCCAGGGGAAGATGGGTATTTTTATAGGGATGGAGTGTATTTTTAAGAACTGTTCCATCCTTTGGGGATTAGACAGATTTTGCTTTGCATATTATGTGCTTCTCGACAAAAGTGTGGTATATTGACTTTAAGGATTAAATTCGTGTGCATTCAAATCTTCATGGTACTGACGGAAAACTTACTGTGACTAGTCAGATGCTACCTACTGAAACACCAGTCATCAGCTTTTTTAAACATATTTATTAGACAAAACTGAATTAGTTGGGTACTCAGAACTTTGGAGAGACTATTATGCATTAACTTAACTGTTGTATGTAAACTTCCATTCTCCTGTGATGCTGTTAGGCTTTATACAAATAATATTTGTAACGTCCAAGTATTTAAAAGCATCATGATTATCTTATTAATTCACTAAACTGTACTTTGGTTCTGGAGTGAAATTCAGGAAGTGATAGCCTCCTAACTTTGTGGGAAGAAATGTGAAGTGCAAGAAGCCATGCTGTTATTAACCAAATAAAATTATCGGTGACAGTATTTCAATGTGTATCTGAGAACATGGGAAAACAAAACAAAGTTCATCCTTATTGCCCCAGCAGGTAACAATGGTTGCTGTTTTGAGTTGTGTTGGGTGCAGTTGCTTGGTGCCAGTGCTAAATTGGTACAACTATAAAGCCTCATTTTCACTGAGCCTCTGCTTGCTTTTTTTCTGCACAATCATGTAATCCTCTGTGTTCGGTCTTTGAGTACTCCATGTGTATTTTTCAGACAATTAGTTTTGAGCAATAAAGTTTGATATTATAAAATGTGCCAGTGTGATCAGTATTATGATAGTGTAAGCATATATAGAGAAAGGAACTCTTATTCTTCAAATCCTCTAGGTATTTTTAAAGAGAAATTAGATCAGTGCAGCCTCATTGATCATGGAAATACTGGATCACTTTTTTGGTGAGGAATTGAATGTTTACATGGTTAAACACTTGGAATGAAATCAAGTTACTTTTTTTTTGAATGGGGATTTGTATTTTTACTTTAACTGTGGTAAGGCTGGAAATGTTACAACTCAAAAGTGCTGCTTTGGGTACCTGTTGGGTGCAGGTACCAAACACTGGAATGGTGTGGTATATAGCACAGCCATGGGCTGTAGGAGAATTCTTTTGTTGTTGTTATACATTTAATATGGCCTATTAGAAGTAAGTTGAGATTGAAGGTGGTCAGTCCTTCCAGCAGTGTTGCTGTGTGTTCTGTAGCAGTGAGTGCTGACTGGGAGCATCTGCTGGAGCTCAGGTGCACTGGCAGTGCAGTGTAAGGTGCTGCTGTTGGCACAGTTCAGTTCTGGCTCTCAGTTTGCAGTGGTGAGGGCCTGCCTTTAGCAAAGTCCTCTCAGCTTTAGCAGTATGGTGTGGGAAACTTACAGCCTTCATAGTCTTGTCACTGATGCTACAGTCTGAGAGTAAGACTGACTTCAGCTGTGGAAAGTGTGGCATTTTTATTAGACTGAGTTTGTTACTTCCTAATATTTAGCAAGTAAATTATTTTTGAAAGGGTTAATCTTAACTTGCATACTGAAAAAACACGGCACAGTTTTGACAGGGGTCAGAGAATGATGAAGTACTGACAGGTAGGTTCAGGTCCACGTAGCAAGATGACCTGCTCTGGGAATTGGGGCATCTATACATAAATATATGTATGTATCTAGGCAGGAAGGGAAAAGCTGGATTTGGGCTAATTGTATGTAACATCCTGTCCCTGGAAGTGTTTGAGATGAGTCTGGATGGGGCTCTGAGCAACCTGGTTGCGTGGAAGGTGTCCCTGCTCATGGCAAAGGGGTGCTTATGAGATGATCATTAAGGTCCCTTCCAACACAAACCGTTCTGGGAATCGATGATAACGAAACAATTCAAATTAGGATGATGAAATAAGTTGGAAGCATTGCAATTACTCTGTTGTGCAGAGATTTATTACCTGGATGTTACAGAAGTGATGTTACCAATGCAGTTAAAAACCAAAGTAGTTCCTATGAAGTCTCTCAGGAGTTAAGGTGAGCCCTCTCTTGGACTGCAGTCCCCATGGCCAGCAGCTGCCTGGCTCCCCTTGCTGGCTGGGCTGCCATCCATGCCCTTGGTGCCACAGGCTGCTGCTGGGATCTCACTGGCAGCAGGTGCTGCTGCTGCAGAGCTGCCATTGGCATATTCCACCCTCTCAAAGAAGATCAGTAACTCACAGTGCCTGGTCTGAGGGAACAGATCCACAGCCATGGCTCTCACGGGCCGGAACGAGGCTCCTTTCACCCTGTTGGAAGGGGCCCGGCACAGGCTTGATGGGGAAGAGAAAGAGGAGCAGGGAGAAATGAATTAATATTTTAGTACACTGCTCATCCCTGCTGCTCTTCTCAGAGAGGTTTTCCTTCCCTAAGCCTCAATTCAATTATAGGTTTATTCACTACCCCCAGTATTTCCATTATGACTTGTGTAGTGGGCAGTACCATTCCCAGCCAGCTGCTGCAGCTCCCAGCTGTGTCTGGTGAAAAGTAAGCCTCAAGGAACATGGCTTGCAAATAAAGATCTAGCAATGGGACCCCCTTCACAAAAAACATTGTTTTCTTCTTACTACATTTAGTAAGTCAATTTAATGCAAGAAACACTCACTCCACAAAGTTATTCATTGCAGCTCTGGGATTGCAGGAGACATAGATGAGCTTCTTCAGATGTTCAGCTCTTCTAAGGGCAAGAATTACCTTGGAATCTAGATGATTAAAACCACAACAGCTGTTTACTGGTTCTGTGTGCAGCAAGAGCGCCACAGAAAAATGCCAGGTTATACTCAGCATGAACAAAACTGCTGCAATGTTGCTCCCAGCTATACCTGAAGCCTCCACTTAATTTATCCCAATGGCATTTTCTTTGATTTAAACCCCTGTGAACTTACGCAGCCCTGCTCGTGGTGGATCTACAATTGTGATCAGGTTCTGAGGAGCTAAAACGTTCATCAGGGAAGGAACAATATCTTCTGCCTTCCCACAGTAAAATTCAATATTATTCAGTTCTGTAAGAAAAAGAAAAGATGTTATCAGTGTACTTGCCTAGTCAAAGCAGCTTTTGGTTCTTTACCTTGGATATTTAGTTTTGATGCCTCAGAAACACCAAATTGTTTATTAATTTAAACAATCACTGTTAGCTTCAGACCATTCAAACAACAGTAATTTGAGCATCTTCCATTATCTGGACTAAAGCAAAAGCCCACAAACACCAGCTATGTTAATGTTTTCTTTAGGAGGGTAGCTGTGGTTTCATCTTGTTTTTACACTGAAAAAAATGTTTTACTTTTCAATTTAAAAAAAAAGCTCTTCAACTGGAAAATTGATCTCATGGGCTAACAAGGTGTTTGTTTCCAAGAGCGATTAAGTGTTTAAACAGGACAAGATCACTATCAACAACATGTAATTCCAGGCTGCTTAGATAAGGTAAAGAACAACTGGCTGCAACTACTCCTTACCAAACAAAGGCTTCAGCATTTCACCTTAACTCACCATTAATCTGGGCATTTGCTTTGGCGTCCTGCACAGCTTCCTGACAGAGCTCAATTCCAATTACCTTCTTCACTCTCTGTAGAATCAAAGGAAAAATTCCCTCTGTGGTCTGTATGCGTGAATTTAACCATTTTTCATAGCATCAGCAATTGACAGGGATTTTAACTCCTACCTAGCCTGCTCAGCATAAGGGTGAGCTTTCATAATGATGTGGTAAAGCAGCTGCAGGCAGCTCAATTACAAATTAATTCAAAAAATTAAGATATAATCTGTTGCATTTCACGTACATTAGGTATTTTCTTCCCTTGTAGCCACAGTTAAAAAATAGTTTCTATCCAGGAAGAGAAATTGCCAACCTTTGCTAAAGAAATCCCAATGGTTCCTGTCCCACAGCAGATGTCCAGCACGGTGCTCTCTTGGCTCAGTTGTGCCCACTCCCCAATGGCCATGTACAACACTTCTGCAGCTTGGGTGTTCACCTGGGAAATTAAGTTTCCAATAGATCTACTTCTTCATAAACAGTAAATATGTTTTAATGAGTCTCAGTAAAGTATAAACAAATCATTATAAGCTAAAAACACATTTTAAAGTGTTGAAAGGGCAGAAATAAGTTTTGGAAAAGCAAACAAAGATTAGTAATACAAGACTCTTGAGCTGTAATTGCATGTTCAGTGTTACAAAAAGCTGCCAGGAAACAGGAGGAAAATTATAATGAACTAGTAAATAGAAATTGTCTTCAATGTGCTCCCATCAAGCTTACAGTCATTCACTGCTTTTACAGCCAAACATGACACTTCCTGCTATTTAATCACACCAAATATATAAAAGGTTAAATTTCTAGGTATGTAACATCTTGTTCCACAGCATTAATCAAGCTCCAGACCATACATGCAGATCCAGTTAAATGAGCAGCTTCACATCATCCTTACTTGAAAAAATGCATGAGGAGAAATTCTAAATTTTAGGCCAAGGAGTTCTTCATATATGTACTTATCACCAGCCACATGCTCCAAAGGCAAATCTTCTAGATTGGGAGACTTCCTGGGGGTAGGGGAGGAATGGAGAGACAAAATAGAGGGGGAATCAAAACCAAAAAAAGAAGACAAATATGTTTGCTACAATCTTTACCACAGCTGTAATCATCCTAAAACCTGCAGTGCTACATCCTAAACAGTACCATTAATCATCTGCTCTTGGAGACTCTCCTTGCCCATTAATGTCTCAGAGTGTGCAAGGACCTCCACCATCTCTAGATGAAGATGGTGTGAGCTTTGTGCTCTATGGAGGATGGGGAGATTGAAAAATTCACATAAATAGGGAAGAAAGGCAGAAGTTACTTGATAAGAACAAACATTCATCTATGGCAGTAAACACTTCTATAGCCTGACAGCCAGCAATGGCCAGTGGGTTCACCCACTGAACTCTTGCTGCCTTTACCCAGAGAATGGGAAATTTCAGGAGTGTCTTGTGGCAAAGGTGAGTAACTTAACGAAATTAGTAACAACTGCTGCTACTTCTATGAAGTAGACAAACAATGCTATGAAATTTGCAAACACCAAAAATCCAGACACCACCAAAATCCCCTAAAGCAAAGTCAACTCACTCACCTCTGTCCTTCCTCCACAAAGTACAGGGAAGTAACACCACTGCTCTTTCCCATCCCTTCTGTGAAGTATTTTGCCAGAGAGATTTTCAGGTCAGCTAGCTCTTCTTTACTCAATTTCTAAAGTTTTCATGTGAAAGAAGGGAGAATAATCATTTTAGTGACTTCAAGATATAATTTAGTGTATGCTTTACATAAGAATATTACTTGTTCATTTCCATGTATCAGATTAGTCCAAATAGAATTAGAGCAGTGAAGCAAGTTAAACCACACCAAGTAATTCTTCTATTTCTGTTTTGCATGCACAATTCATAAAATCCAATTTAAGTCGTTCTAAAGCTGAGCCTGGGCTGCCCATTACGTATCAAGTGAAATACCTGAGGGTTGAAGTAAGCAATGGCCATGATGTGGCCGTGGCGGCTGGTGCGGACCGTGAGCTGCTTCCAGTGCCCCTCGTAGGTTTCGGGGCTGTACACCGAGTAAGGAGTCGACCTGCAATGGGTAAAAGCTCGGTCACTTACACAGAGAATTCTTTCTTTGTGTAACATTAAACAGTTCATTGAATCAAAAGAAGTGATGGAAGAAATGCTGAGTACAAAAAGAGGGTACATTCATTTGTCAAACAAGGAATGACTTCCAACTAAGAACGACTGATGGAGAGTATCTCCTAAAGCAAAACAACCTGTCCCTCCTTCACTCAGTCCTCTTGCCCGTTTTAACCCATGCAAAATTACAGAGGCAAGGGGCAGCTTCTCACTGCATTCAGAGAATGCCATAACTTTTTAGAATGCTTTCATTAGCTTCTCTGCTTCACACCATGTTCAAATCTTCCATCTTCATGATTCTTACGAGGTTCTTTTTGGTGGATTTAACTGCTTTTTAAAGAATGCATCTTTTTTTCTGAAAAAGTACTCTTGCTTAAATATGAAACTTTTGGTTTATTCCTTTTTGTAGGATGATTCTTCTCATCCAAGAAAACAATGGACCTTGGTTAATTAATTCCTCCTTTCAGAAGTGTTTTTCTGAGTGCTTCTTTACAGTTAGTGGAAGAAGCTCCTGAGTAACACACACTTTTACTGCAGACTTACACATTCCTTTGCTTGCAGTGAAGCTGTGGTACCTGACCCCATCTCTGAGCAGCTGAGGAGGAGCAAGAGCAAAACTCCCCATGATGCAGGCACAAGGCAGAAACAAAGAATTGCTAAAATGTGAGACTGGTGCATCTTAGATCTCAAAGCTCAGAACAAACACGAATTAAATTTATAACTATTTTTGATTAAGATATCAAAACCTTTATGGATAACTCATTTTACTTATGCTCACCTTATGTAGTCTTGGAAAGCTTTTACTACTTTTTTGGCAATA
>NW_005054330.1:2791404-2793335 GCF_000277835.1 Geospiza fortis | reverse complement strand
GCAGGAATGTGAATAGTATCAAATGGCTCCACTACAGCACATGTACCACCCTTATATTTGCCAAGACGACAACCCACAGTTTTGTCTTCTTGATTTACACCAATCCCAATCAAGAACTCACATTTGTTGCGATATTCGGTCTAGATTTAAAATAAAGTTATGTAAGATATTTACACAGCATTTATTTCTACATGCCAAGTTTCTCCTGAAAAAAATCCCATGTGGTTAAATGCATTTGAAAATGGATACAGGACGTTTAGCTTATATGGACAATACTGATGGATTTTGATGTGTGTGAACTAACAGTAATAATGAAAAGGTATTAGTAAAATCATGTTATTTAAAAAGCAAAACATTGCCTCTGTTGAGGAATGTATTAGCTTACAACACAGGCTTGCAAAGACAGCATATTCATTTTAAAGTTATAAAACCCAGTTATCAATCTTTCTGCTTCCTGTTAATATTTCTACACAGTATTTACATGAACGACAACATCTAAAATTCATCATTTATTACAAGATTGAGTCGAATACTCAATTTGTCCAGTGTCTTCTCAAGACCAAATAATGAACATAACCCTCAGCTCATTAACCCTGTTCCACACTTTACCTGAGATAACATTACCTGCAAGGGTGATGCTTTCACTCCCTCCAGTGGGCAACATAATTTATTAAACTTCTGCTTCTGCAGGAACAACCAGGGTAATAAAGCTCTGTTGTTATTTCCTATTTCCCTGCCCAAATCAGAAACAAAAAATGTAAAGCACACATTTAGAAATATTGAGGTCAAGAATTGCACAAGACTTCTTTTCTGTATAGGGCACAAAAAAGAACCAGATTATCACATGGAAGAGTGTTTCTTCCAGATTTTTTAACACGTAAACCCTCTCCAACTTCGTAAGAGCTGTAACCTGAAAAAGTAAGGGTTAAATGTACTGGTTACATTGTGGTTATGTACTGGATTTATCAAGGTACCCATGCACGGCAAGAGACAGAAGTGATACTTTGATCTTCAAAGACCAGGCATAAAATTTTGAGGGGATTTTAAAAGAGAAAATCCTAGTAGTAATTTGCCATCTCTACAGACTGATTCTCTCTTGCACCATGTGACAATGCCATTTTTTTACAGGCACAAACATCCTTCTGCTTATGGAACAACAGACTTTAAAACCAATTTCTCTTCACCAAGCAATCTTCTGAAGGTGACCAAGAACATCAATATCAAGTTTTGTCAGATGGAACAGCTTTTAAGCTGTAGCATCGCAGATTATCTTGTAATTACTTTGACAGGGGATCCGAGTTTTGACCTACCTCTAACTCACTTCAGTTTAGAGGTATCAATTGGTGTGAATTTAGCTATATCCCATCACAAGGCCAAGTCTCGTACACATTACGTTACAAACAGGAATTACTTTGTCAGCTTCTGCAGCACTTGTTCGCACTCCTGCTTCTTCTGGGCCAGCTGCGCCTCGTAGGGCACGTTCCACAGCGGGGTCACCACGTCCGCGATCCGCTTGCTCAGGGGCTCCTCTCCGCAGGGAGCCGGACGCTTCGCCTCTCCCTGCTCCGCATCCTCTTCTTGCTTCCTCTTCTTGGCGATGGGGTCTGCCTTGGGCTTGGCCAGGCGCACGCTGAGGTGGCGGCTCTTCCAGAGCGCGCCGTGCAGCACCCGCATGGCCTTGTCCCGCTCCTCCTCGCTCTTGAACGTCACGAAGGCGAACGTCTGCTTCCCGAAGAGTTTTATCTTGTGAGGGTTGAGCCCGTACTTGGCAAGGAACTTTTTCACATCATTAAACCCGATGTATTTGGGCAGGTTCTGTATCTCTACTTTATAAATCTCGGAGGTGAACAAGTCTCCCTTAATGTATCTGTATACGTCGGGGCTCTCCGCGGGGTCTTCCCCGGCCTGGCTGTCCGGCTCAGCCCCATCTC
>NW_005054330.1:2787124-2790634 GCF_000277835.1 Geospiza fortis | reverse complement strand
CGCTCGGGCCGGCCCCTGCACCCGCCTTAGCCGTTCCCCGGCATGAGGGAGCCCGGGCGACCCGGGATCTTTCGTGTAGTCCTTCTCCCCGTTTCCCTCCTTTCTTCTCCCCCCCGAGCCGTGGGCCGGACCCCTCGTGCCGCACCAGTTGCTCACGTGCTTCTATCGCGGCAGGGCGGGATCGTGTCGTGATAACGGGATCCGCGTTCTCGTGTGCCTGCTGTGAATTGTGCATTTCTCATGGTCCGTGTAATGATTTGCTCAGGCGCAGAACGCATGATGAATGACCATGCGGGATGTGCTACTTGCACACATGGATACAATGTATAAAAGTTTGGCTAACATTCCCTTTTTTTTTTAAACAGATGCGACGTAATTCCTTTCTCGCTTTCTTTGCTGTAACGCTGGGGATGTAAAATTGACGTTTTTGATGCAACTAGATTTTTTTTTGCATCATTATTTACTTAATTTTCCCTTGGCCCCCTCTTTTTTCTCTTGTTTACTATTTAGTAAAAATAGACTGCTTTATTTCTGTTGCTTTATGCACACGTGGTGTATACCTACTCTGTGAAGGACATTGTACATAGAGCCTGTAAGAGTGGAGTCTTCCATTTGTAAAGTAAAAATATTATTTAATTGTCTTGTATGTGTAGACTGTTTTTCCTTTCTGTTGCTTCAGCAACACCAAAAATCCCCAAACACAAATCAGTTCTCTAGACCTGAGATAGCTGTTCTGTGGCTTTGTTAAACTTGCATATGAATCTCCCTCCTAGGCTTGTGTTCTGAGTGCTTCTTTAGCAGTCCATATGTATGAAGTACTAGAGATGTTTATCGTTTACCTGCTAGTCAGGGTAGTAAAAACCATTCTTAAGCTTCATGAATGCTCTGACAGATTCCTAAACAACTTAAATAGGAAGTATTATTTTGGCCATTTACCTGTAACCTAAAGTTCCTTGAGGAGTCTAAAAGCAAGAAACGTAAATTATTTTATGACTGTTACAGCTGTGCCTCGAAGAATCTTTGTTTGTGTTGACTGTGGGTGATTTTAATGCATAAGACAGAATGGTGAACTCAGGATGCAATATGTCCCTTAAGCTGGGTTAGGTGGATGTTGTGTGGGTTTTTTTCTAATTTTCCCATTAACAATGGGTCATTAGGCACTCAGAAATAGTAGGGTGTTTGTAGCATAAAACACATTACATAGGAAAAACTGTTGATGAAATTGGTTTTCCATAATCCAGAGCTATTACTCCAAGGCCAAGCCTCTGCACAATTCATGAGTGGTAGGATTAAAACACCCAGCACTGCATGAGCACCTTTTTGTTTCTTAGTGTGCCTGTATGTTGACTTGGAAGTAACTTGTTTTCAGGTATAATAATATTTCTTTATTTTATGGGATATTACAGTTATTAAGATCTAATTGCTGAAAAGTCATAAAAGTTTTAAACACAGATGTGAGTACTTCAGGGTTGGGGTACATAACAAATTTGTGTTTTCTTTTTTTCTCCTCAGGAGGCACACGAGGATCATGATACTTCTGCTGAGAATGCAGATGACTCTAACCATGATCCTCAGTTTGAGCCCATAGTTTCCCTTCCAGAGCAAGAAATAAAAACTCTGGAAGAGGATGAGGAAGAGCTCTTTAAGATGTGAGTAGAATACTTTTCACTATTATCTGAATATTCATTAGGCTTAAACTTGACAGTGTTTATAAAAACTGCAGAACTTGCAGCAATCCTTGTATGAAGGCTGGCTTGGCTGGTCTGCACTGTGATGGCAGAGATTGAGTGGGGGGTCATTGGTGTTGCCCCAAGAAAATGAAGTCTGGAACCACAGAAGGGAGCTGATAATGTGAATCTGGCTTTAGCATTGTTTGCATAAAAGAAGACAACAACTTAAATAATAATTATTGAAATTGTGATCACAGAATGTGAAACAAGTGTCTTGGGAGGAAGGAAATGAGATATATGTGGTGTTGCTGCCATGCATCCCTGGGTAAAGGGTGATGTACAAGGTGCTGAAATAATAAAAGCAACAGCTGCAGTATTGGGGCATTTGTGGCAGTTCCTGTCTGTTGTCTTCAACACAGTTTATTCTTGGATTATACTTATTGTCAAATCAGGATGGATTGATCTACCTGAAGAAAAATGTAGTCTTAGGGCTTAAGGATTTTGCATTTTGATCCCTGATGTGCTGGCTTGAAATAGGTTTAAAAAATTATGCTTTTGCTCAATCACAGAATGGTTTTCCACATCTGGAAGAGAGATTTCAGTTCTCCTTGTACAGATTCTGATAATAACTGAAGTGATGGCCAGTTTCTGACAGGTAGTGTGGTGAACTCTGGCTATAGAAAACCCTGTTAATTAGTTACCTGAGTTTAAAAGTTTGCCTACACCAAATATGTTTATCATCCCCTAAGAGTGTCCAGAACCTGTTGAATTTTAGTACAATTATTACATAATTCCTAATATTTTATTATTAGATTTTCATTCATCATATCAGTTTCTGAATGTGTATATTGAAGCAGAACAGGGGGTCTTATTAAAGGAATTGTTTCCTTCTTGTGTGTGGCTTTTAAAAAGAACTGTGCTCTTTGGTCAGGTGTGATATTTTAATACATGCAGGCTAATTAAATTCTCTGTTCTCCAAGGCGAGCGAAGCTCTTCAGGTTTGCATCAGAGAATGACCTTCCAGAATGGAAAGAGCGAGGAACTGGTGATGTGAAACTCCTGAAACACAAGGAGAAGGGAACCATTCGCCTCCTCATGAGGAGGGATAAAACCCTAAAAATCTGTGCAAACCATTACAGTATGTTATACATTTCTATACTTGATTTAAGAAATAAGCTTGTGGAATTTAAGTATGGTTGTTTCTTGCTCTTCATACAAGGCTTCAGGCATCAAAAACCATGAGGGGTTATTTTTATTAATGGAAGGAAGCTGGAGGTTTTTTCTTTAAGAGTCTGATAGTGCTGTAAGACTAGCAAAAGTCACTTCAAAATTTAGCTGTGATAGACAGGTATTATGTAATTGCTTCCAGTGTGTGTGTATACTTTATTTTAATGATTAATAAAGTGTAGAACATGTAGGCCTTAATACTGCTCAAAATAGAATTGAATGTATGCTAGCTCACTTTTGTAAGAGAGTGAGAAAAACCATGATGTAATAATTTACTACTTTGAGTAAATGTCTGAATTTCCAAAACCAGTCCTTACCCATCAGAAAACAGAGACTAAGGTGCTAAGCAAATCTGAGTCTGCCTTTCTCTGCTTGTGAAATAAACTGAAATGAATGTGTTATATTGGGCTGACTCATTCAGAAAAGGATCCTCTTTGAATTAAAAAAAAAAACATTGAAGAGCAAGACAGACTTGAAAGTCAGCACAACTTGCAACAAGTAGACCAGTTTGTGATACTTTGCTTGCTTTGCTGATACTCAGATGTTTATATGAGGAATCTATAGTGTTCTGTGGAGTTAAACTACATTCAGATAATTTGAAATAAGAAATAGC
>NW_005054330.1:2774092-2787072 GCF_000277835.1 Geospiza fortis | reverse complement strand
TGTTTAGGGAAATAAATGTTGCATATAGGAAAACAATTGATGAATTTATAATATTCATGTCAAAAGTTGTTTAGGTTTTTTTTCCTGGAAAAGCTGCTCTCCATATAGATTTGTTTATTGAATTTATGCTGACTCACAGTCAGACAAAAGAACTCTCTTCATTTTTGCAAAGCATTAAATGGAGCAAAATGTAGTTTGATCTCTAGATGTTAAAAATGCAGGGAAAGGAGTAGACTCTTCAGATTTTCCTGAACTAGACAGGGCCCATTGAGAAAAAAAGCCCTGCTTAGACTTTGCATGTCTGTAATGTAAAAAGTCTTGAAGTACTGTGGGAAGTAACATTTAACTTCTCCAGTCAGTCAGGTGAGGTAATTGTAGTGTCTTGGAGGGACAGGGCCCCATTTACTGGGAGGGAGCAAATAGATTGAAAAGGCAATGTGTACACTTTGCAGCACATAATTCTGTAATATCTTGTAGTACAGCTTTAAACTGATGGGAGAGGTAATTAACCTGATGACTAATTGAAGGAAAAATGCTCTTTAAAGTGAATTTTGGTAGTAGTTTTGGTGTGCAGAAGAATGAATGTTGTTTGTCTGTCTGGATGCCTTTTCCTTCTAAATCATTTGTCTGTACTGCAGAGCTGTGCTCAGTGACTGCATCTCTTAGTATCACAATCATCTGTTTTAAGCAATAATTGAATCCAACTCTTTTTCATAACAGTAGTGAATCCAGCATCCTCTCAAACAGTAATGGCTTTGCATAATTTTATTTGACAATGTAAGGAAAAATATATATGAACATCACTGTCTTGTATTCATCCCAAAGTAATTCTGTGTCAAGTGCTTTATGTAACCATCACAGCCCGTTTTCACTGAGATTTATGGAGGCTGGTGTGGAAAACATTTGCTGTTGTGCCCTGTACATCTTTTAATGCTTTCCTTTCAGTCACACCCTTAATGGAGCTGAAGCCCAACGCTGGGAGCGACAGGGCGTGGGTTTGGAACACACACGCTGACTTTGCAGATGAATGCCCCAAGCCCGAACTTCTGGCAATCCGATTCCTAAACGCAGAGAGTGAGTGCCCTGGCACTGAGCTTGCACTGATTGTAAACTGTTATGTTACCCTGCTTGTCTAAATGCTGCTCTAAACCATTGTTGGAGATATGCTGTATCTCACCCCTGCATGGTAGTGTTAGCTAATTAATTCTTTATCGGAGAGAAGTCTGTTAATCACTTAACCTTATCTGTTGACAAACAGTGTAGTAATTAGGTTTACAGTAATATTTGTACAGTTTCTGCCCTAGGCACTTTCTTAACCTAAGCCATTTCATGTAAGTGCTATGCCAATTAGAATAAAACTACAGGCAGTTAAGAGACTCACATACAGCTTACTTTCATGTAATTCAGGTGCTCAGTTGTAGTTAAGATTAGATTTTTGCATTAGAAATAAGGAAATCCTGACCTGATATGTCTGCGTTAGCAAAATATCTGGGTTGGTTTTTCTTTTTTTAATTAAGTATGTAGTATCTTTTGTTTTGATTAAATGGAACCCTCAATGAAAAGTGCAAGTTAGACCCATCATACTAGTTGGTGGGTTTTTCTGGAGTGACTACACTGAGTACCAGAAAAGTAACTCTAATAATGGATCAGCTAGGATTAAATCAAAGAAGTGTTTGGAGGCAGAGGGGATTTATGTTGTGTTGTTTTGTTGTTGGGTTAGGTTTTTTTTTAAGGAGCAAAGTGAAAAAGTGTTGCATTTCTTGCTTTACAATTTGCCACACAAATTTAGTGTGGTAGTCTCCTTTTCTCCTTACATACTCAATGAATCATAAAGCGGTTGAGCATTTTAAAGCTTGATGAATTGGACTACATCAGGAAAGAACTTAGTATATCTTGCCCCTTTCCTTTGCCTTAAGTTTCCAGTGTCATTTTGTTTAGCCAAATAAACCTTTCTGGTCCACCTGCTTAGTGCTTGCTTCATGATCAAGTAGGAAGTGAAGGAGCAACTACTTGCTAATCTCCAAAAAGTCTTTCTCTCTTTCTGGTAGAGGCTGTTAAGCTTATTGAATGGTCTGTCTTGAGGGAATAGTCCTTTCCTTCTGTTTCCCCTTTGCAGTACTGACTAAGCAGATGTCAGGTGAACAGACCCAAGTTTGTCCTTCAGGTGTCTCTCCTGTTTGAGATGCTGGAAAAGGAATCGATACAAACACTTCCTGGACTGGTTACTAAGTGTCTTCAGAATTCCTGTGGGGCAACAGTGACCTCCTGTGGTCAACCAGACCAGCCTGGGATGCCAGGCTAGTACTGCCTTGCTCATTGTGGTGTCAGGAAGCTCCTTGCCCAGGCCATTTTTGCTTGTATTACTTGTGTAGAGACATTATTGCTTGTATTACCTGTGTAGAGACATTATTGGAATTTGATCAGCTGCTTGCAATGGTTGTTGAATCGAGTGGTGGCTTAGACCAGAAGTTAATGAAGATTATGCATTGTTGGCTCTTACAGTGAGGAGTATCCCTCAGGTACAGAGTCTGAATGCTGTACTGGTGAAACAGGCATTATCTTCCTGGTGAAACAGGCATTATCTTCCTTTGCTGATGCTAAGGAAGATACCCAGTTATGGTCAGGTTGTGGAAGACTCTTAAGTTGTAACACAGCTGGCAAGGATAGCAGTTCACAGCTAATCTTCAGTCTTTTGCATGTAGTTGTATTAGCAGTCTCTGATGTCATATTCCTATTCCTTTAGGCTACAGACAGCTGGGAGTTGCAATAACTACAAAACAGCTCCTGCTGGCATTACATTTTGAATATTTTGCAAAATAAGTTGCTTTAGTAACTTGCTGAAGAAGATGAATTGCTTTTGCACAAAGAGGTGATTGAAGAATTTTGTATCTTGTACAATTTAGTAGATTATTTCATAAATCCCTACAAATTTTGTTTACACAAAGCTTCCCCTAGGGTATCTTTCTTCAAGATTAGAAGTACTCAATGTTGTGAGGCAGTAAAAGTAATGAAAAAATATTTTATCTTCACTGAAACAGATGCACAGAAATTCAAGGCAAAATTTGAAGAATGCAGGAATGAAGTAGGCAAGACAGCAAAGAAAGGTAAGGTGCTCTCAGTGTACTTGGTGCCATTTCTGAGCTGTGTGAGTGGTTCCAGTAGCCTGGAGTGTTGTGTTCCAGCAGACTCACTCTGTGCTGAACTGCAGCCTTCAGTTCAGGTGCTTTTCTGTCTGCAAGAGTAAGAGCTCACAGGAGTGACGATGGCCTTCTTTCCTGTGGAAGGCTGTTACAGTTGCTGTTGGGACATGGCTGCTTTGGAATGGCTGTCAAGGAAATATTTATGGCTTATAGTAAACAAATGAGCTGTGAACACTGCAACCACAGTGCTCTTTCTTCCTTCCAGGTCCCTTTCCCAAATTTTGCAAATGTATAATCATGCAAGTATAATATGTAACGTTTTTCATAGTTGTTAGTGTGTGTGAGGTCGTTCACAAGTCTCTAACAGATTATTGCACCTCCCTTTAGAATTGCCTTTGTGATGAGGCATGATTTACCATGTAAATAAAATAAACATTTCTATCTTTCTTAAGTACAGACTACCAGTGGTCTGCAGTCAGCATTTTTCATTACATTTAGATTGGAGTTTTCCAGTCATAGGAATTCCTATGCCCCAATTTCAAACTGGGGAAGTTGACTTTGGGTTTTTTGGTTAAGATGCCAAGAAACAAAGGGCTTGTCTGGACACTTTATTGGTAGCAGCACAGCTGGCCAGATGCTACACATTCCTCAGTCCCTGTGATTAAGCCCTTGTGTAGTGATTAATGTATATGAGTGGTGTTACTTGAAATCTGACATCTGAAGTAATTACCAGAGGAAAAGAATGAGTCACTGCAGTGGTCAGTGAAGAATATCTTTATTTTTGGCCAATACCAGCTGTCTCTCCCCACCCCCTTCACCCTCTACTCTCTTCTAACAGGAAAATCCATTACTGCTTGTATGTAATACCTTTCCTAACCAATCTTTTAGCAGGCACAGACAAAAATGATAGTGCTGATAAAGTTGCTGAAAAACTAGAAGAGCTTTCTGTAAAGGAAGAGAGCAAAGAATCTGAGAAGAAAGAGACCAAGGAAAAAACTGAAGAAAAGCAATAAAATCATCCTGGGCCTTGCAGTTTTTCCTTTACTTTTTTCTTTTTTTAAATTTTTTTTTGGTTATTTTTTTAATTTTTACAAGGGACTTTATATGGAACTGCATTCAACATTCACATTGTTTTTTCTAGGCTTTTGCCCTTTGGAAGGTGTCTTCAGAAAAATTCATTCCCCAGTCATGAAAATGTACTGTGCTAACTTTCTTTTCCATAGTGGAAACACTTATTTACAGTCATCCAAAAGAGTGAATAAAATAAACTTGAAAACAGCATCAGGGGACAGAACTGAGTTTTCTGTATACTGTAAAGGCTTATGAATACACTTGTTTAATTGAGCTACATATCATCATTCCTGTGGATTAAGTAGGTTAATAGACTTTGTCAGCAGGGAAGATTAGGATTGCATTTGTGTTTCTTGTATGGCTTCTAAATTGTAATCTAACAGACCTTTCACACCTGCTGCTGTGTGTACTGAGCAGGGAATGTGCCTGTGCTGCTTGAAATGCAGCAGGCTTCTGGAATCAGGCAATAAGAGCATTCCTGGCACACTGCCTCTGCTGATCCATCAGATGGTGAAAATAAAGGTGGGGGACAAAATTTCTTGTGTCAGATTTGAGAAGCATTTTCTTCTCACAAAATGAAATCTGTGCTTCACCCCCTGCCCCAGATTTTAATTTTACAAAGGCTTGATTCTAGCAGAAAGCTCCTGCTGTTGTCCCAGATCTTCCATGGTGCTGCTTGCTGACTGAAGACAGCTGCAGCAGCCTGTTGTGCTGAGGGGTGTGCAAAGGATCTGAGCTGTTTGAGTACCTTCCTGAGAGATTCCCCTTGCCAGCATATTGTTGTAGTCTCAAGAATGTACAGGTCTAAAATGTATAAGCTTTTTTCCTAGGGCTCTGGAGCTTGTGTTTTTACAAACTGGAGGAGTTTTGAACTTCACAGATGTTTGGTAGGGAGGCTGTCCTTGGAGAGCAGCAGGCTGGAATTCACTTTGGAACAGTTAATTATGGTGCACATGCTTTGAGGGACACCCTCCTTGCCACAATGGGCAAATTGGGCAAATCTCTTCCCTGCAAATGTTTTTTGTTTATCCAATTTCAAATTAGTGCTAGAGAGTAAGAAAATAAACTATAGTAAGCAATAAAATCAACACAAGTCTCATAGATAAACTGAATTTTGTTGTTTAACACTAATACAAGGATTGTGTTAGGAATAGAGATGAAATTCTATAATAGTTTCCAAAATAATTATGAAAACTGGACAAAACTTGCTAAACTGTAAGACTGAATGATTTTTGACATGGGATAGCAAGACCTTTTTAAAAGTCTTCATGAAGAGGCTTTTAACTCAGTCAGGTTCTGCAGTCTACGTAAGGAAAATATATTTTTAAAAATAAATCATGTCTTTCTTCTTAGCACTGCCTTTTGATGCTACAGTGAATGAGTCTTAAATCTGGAACTGTAATTAAGGTACTCACTTCATTCAAACAGAATAATTCCTTTGGTGTTTTGCACGTTCCCTTCAACTACAGCAGATATCAAAAGTCTGTTAATTAACAAAGATGGTTGAAAAGCAAAATAAAATGCTCTTTAGTGTTTCTGGTTTGGAAGTAACAAGACAAAGCTATTTTGAAGTATTTAACATTTGAATGTAAAAGCCAAATCTTATCCATGAATCACTGTAAATGATCTGATAATGTCAAACTGTGTCTAAATTGATAGAAATGACTTAAAAATTTCAAAATAAACTTAAATTTTCATTTAAAGGATTTGCTTTTTATTTTTAAAACTCTTACTGGGAATGCATTTTTAGTCTGCAGGGGTAAAGTGATGAAGGCAGCAAAATGGGTGAGTTGCATTTCACTGTCAAACATTGTACAAAAGGGAGGGGGCAGCACCTGAATGGTTTAATTTGTCTGAATATTAGTTATTGATGACTCCTGCTTGATGTTATTACTCTCTCTTCTTCCCCTCTTACTTCAGCATGCTTAAATGACTTCAAGACGTTTCCATTCTTGTTTAGGTTTAACTGATCTGTGTTTACAGTTCATGGACTGCAACCATCCTTGCAAGTCTTCAGTCTCAGAGAGCAAAGTTAAGAGAGACCACTCAGTCAAATAATTTCTCTGGGTATCATTTGGCTGAAGAATGTTTTAGTCCTCTAAACTAGAGGATGGTCATTCAATGTTCTGGTCACTTTAGCTGTTCTACATATTAAAAAGCAGTAAGTATTTTTAAAGTTATCTCAGTGAAATAAGGCTTGCTGTTTTGTGCTGATCATTCTAATGATTTAACTTGCCTATAGGTAGACTGCCAAGTGAAGATTTTTTTTTCAACTCCTAATCCATTTTTTATAAAGAAGGAAAATACAACAGAGTTAATAAAGCATTGTTGGGTGCTAAAGTCTGCAATTCATACAAATTTCCTGCTGGCTTCAGGTTTAGAAAGATGCTATATAGCCAGGCTTACGGATCCAGTCTGGTGGTCCAAATGGTTTTGTGTGTATTTGCTGAATGGATGAATGTCTGAGGACTCCTGAGTGATAAATTCAACTTTAAAATTGTTACATTTTGACAGGCATCAAAATAGTATCTATTTAACAGCAAGTTCAGGTCTTAAAGTCTACTTACAGAAAATAATTCAAACTAGTTCCCTCTAGATCCCATGTTAATTATTTTGAAGACTACATTAATCTGTTGGGGTTTTTTTCTCTAGGAAAAAGTTTGCATTAGTAACACACTAAATGTCTCATTCACAGATTGCAAACACTCCCAATTTGTTGTGTTTTAACACTAAATGTTGATTTTTTTCCCTGTATAATAAGGTAGTTTGTATCTAATACAAGTTCTCAGTGATACCAAAACCTCAGAAAATTAAAATTCTTCTCATCACTATGCAGATAGGAGAATGTTGTAAATTCTTAATTTTGATGCAACATGCTCAAGGAATACCTGTATGTAAAGGGAAAAAATAAGAATATGAGTGCTTCTTTGGATTTTGTTGCTACCAGTTTGAGTGTTGTCCTCTGGTGGATGCTGTGTGTGGCTCACAATGAGTTGTGCTGAACTCTGATGTTCCTCGGCAGTGCTGGGCCTTGTGCTGCTCCATCTCAGTGCATTCCTTCACACAGCTCAGTGAAAAACTTGAATGTTACTGGAAACCTTTCTCTAAAAAAAATACTCTGAATCAGAGTCAGAAAACTCAGCTTGACTCCTTAGTAATATTAAATTGCACCTGTTTATGTAGAAATGGAGACAATGGTGGAGATTACATTCCAAACTGCCCTGCTGGGTTTTGATCTGTACTAATAGGCATTGGCTTTCAGTGCAGAGCCCTTACAGAGTGGGTGATTATTTAAACCAACCTCAAACCTCTCCAGTTAACTTCCCATTGCTGTCTTTATTTATGCCCTCCTGTTGCCAGGACACCCATCTGTCCTGGCTGCTCCAGGTTGTTTCTAGCAAGCTGTATTTTCTGAGGTATCCATGGCAAGCCAGTGTTTTAATTTTGATTAGCCAAACTAATTTCAAAGTGTTTTTACATTGCTGAGGTCATGTGTAAACTTACACTAGTTCAGTGAAGTGAGCTGTGTATAAAGGATTTTGGTTTATTTTATGATGGTTTATTCACGGTCTACTTTAAAGGTTTTCCTAATTAAATTTAGCTAGAATTACTCTTTAAAATAGAAAGAAGAGGAATTACCAATTTTTTACCAACCCTAACTAAATCTTTGACAATGTATCATTTTCAGAGTAAGGAGCTAAGGAAAACTTAACTGCAACAGATCAGAATTATTTTGCTTGAGGAAGAAAAGTTTGAAGTAATGAGCTGTAGAGTGGATTCCACATGTAAGTGATTTCTCAGACTCTAGTTTGTGTGAAAACAAAGTGCTTCTCAAGTAAGCAGCTTGTGCAAGTAAGAATAAGGAAATAAATACTGAGGTTGTGAAAACTGACAAGCACGGGAGCAAAAATATTCCTAACATTTAAGAGCTGAGTAGTACCTACAGCTATGCATCAGATTTTGTAACCACTATATTTTTATAATATGCAGATTTAGGTATACAATATCTTTGTCCACTTAAGTCATATTAGACACCAACCACTGACTTAAGACCTGTTAATGTTTTTAAGACTTGTCAAACTAGTTTGCTGTAGTCTAGTGAAAATGCAACTTACATCAGATCCATAAATAAATTACATTTGTAGAAATGCACTTTTTTTTTAGTTATTAATGGTGCAGGTAATGTTTGTGGGGTGTATTTTCTGTTACAGCAATATAATGTTTCAAGTACAAAGAAGGTACTAGCACAAATCTGGATTAGATGTTGCATACAGCAAATTTCTTTTATTTTGTGGAAGGTGTCTGACTACCACAAATATTTCATCAACTTTACAGTCTTAAACATGTTTCCAACTTTCAAACTGGGAAAGTCCAGCTCATTGTTTATCAGTCTTGACTGTACAAATTTACATCAGCTGATTCACTGTACTGTAGATATGAACTGTTTTATCATGATGTGTAATTTACTTACAACCTAAGAGAGAAGCTAACAGTGTCATGAGCTCTTGCCTATTCATGTTGTGCTGGCTGGCCTCATTTCAAATAGTTTAAATTTCATCATTTTCTAATGCTTTTTTCCATAAAAGCAATTATGGCTATTGTAAACATCAACAAAGATGGATTGGGCATGAAAATGTCTGAATATTTTGTATGCTTGGAGGATATTTCTCAAGACTATTCTAACAGGTATAATTAAAGTTACATTGCTTCATATAAATAGTGCTTATCAGTTTTAACATCTTGTTTGCTGGTTTATGAACACTGTTGGCTTGCAGAGTTCCAGCAGCATCATTTACAGTGATATTTCATTTAGAGGAGGAGAATTGCACTTTACTAATGGTTTTAAACAGGATGGTTAGTAAATCTTTAAAACTGCTTGGAGGCCTTATTCTGATGTAAGTAGTTTTTTTGTAGGGATCATTTAGGAATCAATATGCAGAGGTACTAAAGTCTCATAGTAAATGCAATTTGACATGCCCCATCACTGCTGTTGGGAAATACACCAGATCTGTTCTGACCAAATGCCATCCCACAAAAAATAGCTATTGGAATCATTAGAAAATTTTCTCATAAATCGGTTAAGGCTGCTGAGAAGTCATTATTAGGCAATAATTTCTTGATTTATCTGATAAGAAATGAACAACTAAATTAAAATTGTCATATTAAATTTCTAGTGGGTAACTTACTAGGCCTGGCTGGTACCCAGAACTGTCTGGCCCTTGCTTGGACTTTTGGCAGCAGTGTGAAGCACAAGATGATGCAGGTTTCTCTGTTCTGAACACTGTAAATTTCAGGGGAAAACCAGCTTTTATTAAACAAGGAATTTGTGATCCTTGAGAGTTCTCCAAATGACCCTGAACAGTTTGCAGGTCATCAGTACTACATGGGCTGGCAACAACATTTGTAGTTGTAAGAAAATGCAGTAAGAAAAGTATTATTTATTGTGGTCACTGTTAAATGGCAACAGCAAATTCAAGCTAGGAGCTAACTTGCAAGTGACCAATATAATATTTCAGTACTTTCAAGTGTGCAAAATAAAATAATTTTCTTAATCATGAAGCTAAGATTTCCAGCTAAAATTAGTGCTGTGACTTGATATGAAAATTGCATGGCTTTCAGGCTTTCTTGATTCTTGCTCTAAGTTTCCTTTCATCTTGCCAGCTCTGAGAGGGGTACCCTGCCATGTGGCTCCAACACAGCTTCTGTGGTTGGCCCTTCCTCCTTTGGGGTAAAACCTCAGAGTAAAATCTTGCAAGAAGACATGCAATTACTAGCCATGCTCTGCCAGATTATTTTTAGGTTGTTCTTTGTAGCTGTGTTTGTTCTTTGTCATTAAATCTTTCCTTAACTCATGCTGCCATTGCTGTTTACCTCAATGCTGCCAAAGTCTTCTGGCATGGTAATAAGATAGTGTGAATCCAGAAACTGCAGTCCTTGAAATAAAGGTGTTCCAGGAGAGCAATTCTGAGACATGCCTGTTCTGCCTTAGTCAAGTCCTCCTCAGACATCCTTAGTGTTTGACAGGTAAAGTCATCTGACTGCTTTAAATACACTTGGCTTGTAATAACAAGATTGAGTGTTGCTCAGCAGCGCTTTGTGCTGGCTTGAAAACAGAGTGTTCTTGGGAACTGGAGTGTTAGTGGGAAGGAAATGAGGTGAGCTGTGGGAACTCTTGGACACAAAATTACAGAAAATTACTGCTTTTTGATAGGTAATCTACAATGTGCACCAGAAAAAAGCAATCCCAAAGCCCAATTCAGCATAACACTGTAGCCTCGTGACATGGAATGTCTCAGCCCCCTTTTGGAAATGCTGGGTCTGCATGACTGCACAGCACAGGTGTCATGATCCACAGGATGATTGTGCAGCCCCACCTGGCTGGCACTGTGATCTTCAAGATCTGTTCAGATTGGAGATGCACCTCTTGTTGCTATGAAAGGTACAATTCTTTGTGTCCTGATAACTCACAGTTATCTTTAGTGTGTCTCTCTAGAGAAGTGTTATGTGATTGGGATATTAAAAAAAGTCAAAGTTGCTTGCTGCTGAGAGCCTCCTTTCAGAACAGGAATGGCTTGAAAGATTGGCCCAGCAAATGGGGGCTGATACTGCAAGATTGGATCAGCATCAGTGTGTCAGAGTGATAAAGGGAAAACCATTCTGAGGAGTGGAATGAGCAGAAGTGCTGAATCCTCCCCACTTGCAAAGCTGTCTTTGAGAAGCAGACTTTCTAGAGAGGAAGGAGTCCTTAGGGGAAAATACAATTGAAAATAATGAGGTGCAGAGGAGGCATAGTCTCCTTAAGAATAACTCCACAATTCACATGAGGGAATGTTACTGTCCCAGAAAGGCTTAGTCTTTAAAAAGAATGAAATTTAAATAAATCATCAGACTCCAGATATGTATCTTAAAATGAACTTGTGACTATTGCTTCCCAGCTCATGCTAGAAACTTGACAGGATGCTTTTGTGGCTCACCTAGAAAGGAAACTTGCAGGTCCGTGCTAAAAATGCAGATATGACTGTCACTTGGGAGAGAACTTTTTTACTATTTTTCAAGACCTAAGAAATGCATTTCAGTAAATCTCATGCTGTCCATTACAGGACATTCACCCAACTTCCTAAACAGTCTATAATGCTGCTTAGGATAACATTTTTTAGATTAAAATAAAAATATCATTAGAAAATCATCCGGAGTTCTGTTTGCAACTTAGATTCTTTACCCAGACTGTTGCTTGAGTGGGAACGGGGAAGATGATGAAACTGATGTAAGTGATGAAGTCTGTGCTTTTGTCAAGTAAGTGGTGCTAAACTAACTCATGGCCCAGAGCATTAGGTGTGCTCCTGAAATGGAACTTCCAGCCCAGTTTTGTTGAAAAGAGACCCAGTTGATTCCCTGGAGACCACTCAGCAATACACATCAGACCTGGTAAGTGGAGGTGATGGGGAGATTTGCTTCCCAGGTGTGCCTTTGATCTGATTTAACATGCTCATGTAGCTGCACCTGAAGTCTTTCAGCTTCGTATGCAGAGCCTGGTTCTGCATAAAATTGTTGACCTTTTGATTAGTTACAGGGGGTTTGAGAATAATTAATTCCAGTAAGCTGGCATGACAAGGAGTAGTGAAGCGTAGGAAACATTCAGTCCCCCAAGCATGCAAAAATAACTTTAGGTAGATGTTTTCTTTCCTGGTCCTTAAAAATTTAAGTCTGGAGATGATTTTAAGTTGCCTTGTGGCTTTAGTCTCTTTTGGATTAGACTTTTTTTCTTTTTGGTGAAGCAGGGCAGTTGTTAGCCAAAGCTGAGATTTCACATAGCCATATATGTCCTCAGGCTGGAACTTGCTGGCTTATGTTAAAGCTGATGCTCAAAATTTGGGGTTTTGCTTGGTTTGTGGTTGTGGAGGTATTTTTTTACAAACTGCAAAGTTGACGACCCTTACAGGTTTTTGGTTGGGTTTTACTTGTTTTGTTCTTAAGACTTTTAGCACTGTGGAACTAATCAAGTCTCTTAAAATGAGAAATTATAAATGTCCTTTCTGAACAGCACTGCAGTGTACGCCTTCTAGGGCAAGCTTGCTTTTAACAACACCCAGCAGATGCTGCAAATGTGGCTTTTGTGTTAGGCAGGGGTTACTTTATCTGCATGTTGGCAGCTGCAGAAAAGGGATTAGCTGAGAAAGAAAGCAGGAGGGAGGGAGGAGGATGTATGCAGCTCCCGGTCTTGATTTCTAAACTTCCAAGTGGCCTTGAACCCTTCTTCCCATCGGAGGGTTTCCTTGAGACAGGCGAGCTGCTGGGTGGTGCCCCCGAGTGTGAACAGAGGAGCCATTCTTACTGCTCTTGGGAAAGCTGATTCGGTGAACTTTCTGTTGTTACCTTAAATTACCTCTTCTGTCTGCCTCCTGATGCTAATGGATAGATTTAAAAGAGCGGAGTATAGTGTAATTTCAGTTATGTTTGCACTCAGTTATGGATTTTGGAATCAGCTAAATTTGGCAGAGTGCAGCAGTTCCCTTAATGCTGTGACTCTGGGTGTAGCAGAATGAAAAGCAGGGTTTATTCCCTAACGAGCACGGCAGGATTCGCTCGCAGCTGGCCCTGTGCTGCAGGGCCCCGCTCGGCGCCGCTCCCTGCGCGGACCCCGCAGCGCTCCGCGGCTCCTGCGGCGGTGCCGCGTCCGCAGCCCCCTCTAGAGCCCCTGTTCAGGGAGCTGCTACAGGAGCTTCGGCGTCCCACACAGCGCCCCGTGGAGCTCACTGCATTGCCATTTTT
>NW_005054330.1:2759340-2774082 GCF_000277835.1 Geospiza fortis | reverse complement strand
GGCGCAGCGGCGGCTCGGCCGCCCTTCGGCGGGGCTGCGCTGGCTGCGCGCCCCGCTCCCGTCTCCCCGCAGCGCTACCTTAAGGGGCTGGTTGACATCAGCCGAGTGGGCTGGGCGGTGTGGGTGGGATTTGCTGTGCTGGAGGTCAGCTGCTCCCGTCCCTCTCCCGTCCCTCCCAGCCGCCCGGGTCCTGCTCTCCCCGCGCCGGAGGGACCCGCATCCTCCCGGCTCCCTCCTCTCGGGTTGGATTTACATAGTGATGTGTAAACTACAGGATGCCCAGCAGCACTGGAAAGAGGTTTAAACCTACGAAATACATCCCGGTCTCCACAGCAGCTGCCTTATTAGTGGGTTCGACTACTTTATTTTTTGTTTTCACGTAAGTACCGCTCTGGCGGAGTGGGGGCGCGGGCCGGGGCCGCCTGGCCCGCGGGGGGAGGGGGCTGGGCTTGACAGTCCTCCAGGCCCTGCCGCTGCTGGTCCCGCTCCCTCCTGCTATCCCTGCCCGGCTTTGCTTTGCAGAGGCTCACGATCTCTCCCTATCATAAAATGTGCCTGATAGTCAGATCCACCATTTCGTGGCACGTAAAACCCCGTCAGGCTCCCGCAGCTGCCGGCTGTGTGCATCAGCGATGCCCGAGCCCCGCAGCCCCTGTGCCCTGTGTGCAGGGCGGCTGTACGGGAGGGAAACGCAGCCCCAGCCGCCCCGCTGCCGGCAGGCGTGGATCCAGCCCGTGGCTCAGCTGGCCCGAGTCTCTGTGCTCCAGGAGGCAGAGCTGGAACTGGCCTCTCCGTCAATCTCTCGCGTCTCAGGGTTTATCCGGCACAGCCTTTTGAAGTGGAAGGAATCCTATTCTGAGCATTACCGATTTTACATATTTTTATGTAACTGTTCCTGAAAGCTTAAGGACCTAATGAACAAATTTACATTTGCTTGGAGGAAAGACGAGGAAACTTTTCCCTTCTCTGTTTCTTCTTCTCTTATTCCCTTCTCCCTTAAATGCGGAATGGAGCTGTGGCTGCCGGCTTGCAGCTCTCCAGTAGTTATATTAATATGTGAGTGCTGTAGTGCTTCGGCTGTTTCCCTCTCCATACACTCGAGTTCTGTAGCTCGCTAACCCTTCCTGTGCGGGGGTAGCGGCACCTTCCCTGCAGAGGTGTCTGTGTTTCCAGAGATGCTACAAAACTGTGCTCTGAAAAGAGCTTTGACTAAGCTGCCTTTGGGAAGGTGAAAACATGGCTATTGCATATTAAGATTTATTGTTTCACTTATTTTGGAACTCTGTTTTCCCTGTTTTGCCGTTGCTATTTTTTAACAGAGCTTAGTGAAGCTGTTGGAAGCAGAAGGCTCTATAAGAGTGGGAGTATGTGTCTGTGTCATTATCTTTTGTGGTTTGGCTGTGATATGATTCTCGATGTTTCAAAATGCTTGTCACTGGTATGGTAATCTCAATGTAGGATTTCAGAATAAAACGTAAATGCTGTTTTGTCTAACAGTTTCTTAAATCGGAACAGATTTTGACACTGTGTTTTGCACTTGATTTAATGTGCGTTGATTTCTTCCTTGCTTGTTTTCAGTGCATTTGATATAGTTTGGTGCTCACAGGCAAACACAGGATAGAAGTTGGCTTTTGTGATGAACTTGGTTGACACTGGAGTGGTGAATATTAAATGGTAAAAAAAAAGGGCCTTTATGCCAGCATTTATTTTTCTGGCTGCTTGAGGAATGGATGTATGCTAAGGTTGTTTTGGAAGCTGTATGTTTGTTTTCATATGATACTTCCAGTGCAGAGCTGCAATAGTGATGTAAGACTTTCCTGGTAACACAGTTGTTGAAACATCCTTTTGGCAGCAGGATATCAACTGAGATGTTCGTTTTACAATTTGTACAGAAGAAGCAATTGCCTCTAATCTATTACTGAATCTGAAACTTCACTCTGCTCCCTCTGTTATCAGTGAATAATTACATGCAAAATGAAGTATTTTAAGGATCTCTCCATATTGTAACTTGGCCTGTGTATCTTGAAGTGCTAGTAAATTTTTCGAGGATTGTCCCAGACATACGTTCTCTGCTGCTGCCAAGTCTTGTGTGTAATAAAAGTAACACATAATTGAGCAACTGTTGTCAGGCAGAGTCTGAAGTCCTGTCCATTCAGAAATACTCAGATGAATTTGTATGGGATTGGTGTTGTTTTTCATGCTGAGCAGTGTTAGTCAAATCTATCTTTGTTGTGAAATCAAAGCAAGCCACATGCATGCGATTAGTTTCTTTTGTGTGGCAGTGGGTTTTTTTCCCCTTTCCTGAGCATTTCCATTTTTTATCTTTTTCCACAGGCAGTGTTTTATCTCCTGAAGATCTTTTTGTTGTTAATATGTTATTAAAGGCTCAGATAGACCTGAATTTTCAGGTGTGTTGATTTGTTCAACTCATTTGATGTTGGATAGAGCTCTGATATGCAGCAGTTAAAACACTGGCCTAAAATTGTTTTAGCAGTTTTAGCAGTGCTTTTGGTACAATCCATGCTTGCTTGTCATAGTGCAAGAACTTAATCAGATGATTTACATGTGTGTTTATTAATTACTTATTTGTGTCATTAAGCTCTAAGGCTACTGTGTCTGTTAATGAAGTAACCTGTGTATAAATACATGAATCTGATGATGGATGGGATTCCTATCAAATTTTGGGTGCAGATCACCTCAATGGGATGTCAGGGATTAGAGCAACTTCAGCGCAGTGGAATTGAATAATAGAGGATAATATATGTGGAAAAAAATGATAATAACTATTTTTAAACCTCTTACTGAATAGAAAAAATAAGCTTTTTAGGGCACTGGAAACATTTCTGAGTAAAACGTACTAAAACAGCCTCTGACTTGGCTTTTTCTCTAGACACGTTTGTGGTCTCATGCCTCACATTATGAGTGTCTTCTGCTGGATAAAAAGCTCTTTGAACTTGAAGGCCAGGGTTAGCTTTTTAACAATGTGGTCTTTATTTTTAGCTTTTTTTCCAAACACCTTTGCTAAAACCAGCACATAAAGAGTGTTTGAAATACACTGTGTCTGCTATTAGTTCATCACTGGTACTGTTATACTTTAGGAAAATTCCTTTTTAGATTCTCCTTTCATTTTTTTCCTCAGCTAAGCATTTAGGATTCACTGTATCACTGCTATATTTCTTCTGGTTTTATGAGGGGGAACTAAACTATTTAGCTATCAAGATTACTGCCTGGAAAAGCAACTAAATATTGGAGTTGTATTATTGCAGGCTTTTAGCACTCCATGTGTGTTCCTTCAGTAATAAATACAGTGTCTGAGTAGGTGGTCTAATTTGTCACAGTGGGAGAGTAAATAAGCATTAACTCTAAGCATTATGAAGGAACTTATCAATAATGTTGTGTAGAATGATTAAGTCAAATTACTTATGTGAGCAAATCAAATGGTGTAATGAAGGAAGAACTAATGCTTCTTAACATAGGGCAAATCCAGTGATTCAGTTCTAGCAAACCTGAACTTATTTCTACTAAAATAATTTTTTTCTTCATATTTCTCAGAAGACATTTTGTTAGAGGTAGCAATTTAACCTATTTCAGTGAAGTCTGAGCTCTTATGCCTTGGACTACCAAGTGCTGTGATGTAAACCTAATTATGTTCATTCAAAGACCCTGAGTTTCAAGAATTTCCCACCTTATTTTAGGTTGTGCAACTTCAGCGTTAGTGGAGAATGCAGCTTAATTATCAGCAAGCAGAATGTCACCTGTGAACAGTTGCAATCAGTGATCCAAAAGGACTGTTCCAACCTAAAATGGTTCTATAATTTTTCTGGAGCTAGTAATTCTCTTCACCTGCTTAAATTGGCTACTTTCTGTAGGTGTTGGTGCTGAGAACTTCTGAGATAGTTCAGCAGCTGCAATGCCTGTGTCTGGAGATTACACAGCCAGCTGAAAGCATATGGTTTTAAGGGGAAACTGTGGCTCATTTTAGTAAGGAGAAAAATGCTCATCATTCTCTCACTGAATATTGTAGGCCTGAAGTTTCTCATAAAAGACCCATTTTCAGACTATTTTCTGTAGCATGCAGCCTCTTGAGCATCTTTGAAATACAGTGGAAACATGTAATTCATAACAAAGGTCTAGGTGCCACTATTTCTTTGATATAATGGTATATATTATTTCTTTAAATGGGATAATAAAATGGGTAATTTTCTGGGTGAAGTGAAAGCACAAATAAGGTGAAAACTCATTCAGTCAGTACTGAAAATATGAACACCTTTGTTCTTAAGAGTCATAATGGGAGATAATCATAGATACACACCACAGACATCTGCAATTGGCACTCTGATGCAGTCTGTGGCACAGGGAGTCTAATACTAATAACCTTCAGGAAACAATTGAGCAGTGATAAATTGGTGTAGAAGAGCAACTGAAGTTGAAGTCACAGTAGGGATGGAAAGAAAAATAGAGAACTTGCCTGAACCTGTGCTGTTCAGATGGCAGAAGGAGGAAGAACGGCTGGCAGACTGTGCTCACATAGCAGGGCTGCTGGATTTACCTTAACAGGGAGGAACGCTTGGCTTTGTTGATGAATATTTAAAGAAAAATTGGTGCTCTCCCTACATTTGTATATTGTGTTACTGCATCTCATGAACTAGAAAGACTCAGCACTTCTGTAGTTAGACATGTATGAATCCAGATGCACTTACGATACATTCACCCCTTAAATCATAAGCACTACCCCCTTCCTGCAGTTATCTGATCCTGCACTGGAACAGCCTTAAAATAAACAGGTAATAGCACTGTAAAGTTTAAAACTATCATAACCATCCTGGAGGGTAGTTAATGAAAATATAGTGATACCTAGAGTTCTTGAACTATCTGTTAGATCTTTTCCTCCCATGACTTGCATATATTCACAAAGGAAAGAACACAGTCTGCTGTTTTCACTTGGGTTTGTTAAGTCACTAGCAAAGGCCAAGCTAATAGAAGATCATCTTTGCTTTAGTGAATTTGATTTGTATCTGAAGATGTTTTCCTTGCCTAAAGTATTTAGTTCCAGATGTGCAGATGTTCACTTCTGCCAGTTCAGTATTCTGATTTCAGTTAGATCAAATGATAAAATGTGGTTTAAAATTTATATTGCAGATGTTATGGAGCTTCATCTGTAACACAGGTGTGTTTTATACCAGCCTAGAGGAAATAGAACTGAATGCTGAGAAGTAGATGCACAATAAAGATAATAAAGATAAAATTGTAGCTCAGATTGTTTTATCTTGATATGCTGCTGGACAGCATGAATTCTGCCATAGAGTGTGGTCTTACATCCTTCTTACAGTTTGGCTTCTGCCCAGTAACTTGCTGAAGGTTGCTTGAGGATTTGGGAGAGCTCTGGTGGCAGTTGCTTGTGCTGTGTGATGCGAGAAGCTCCAGGTGTGCTGTGGTCTGTATGAGAGCACATGGAAACACTGTCACTCCACAAATCCACTTCCCCCCATCCTAACCAGATGGCCATATCAGCTATCCTTGGCATTCTGAAAACTTTGGAGCACAAAGCTCCTCTACTTTGTCTGTTTCTAGCTAGGGGTCCATTTGATAGTGGTAATGCTAATTGTGAAACAGAACAAATTCCCCCCTCCTTGAATGTTCTCTCCACACCATTCTTCACTACTTGGAATATTAATGTATTTGATTTTTCTTTTTTGCTTTCCATATGCCAAACAAAGATATCACTGGAACTGGTAGGGAGCAGCTTCGCTGACAGCCATGCAGGTGACACTGTACAGGGGAAAAAGAATGTGCAAAAAAGTGTGTATTGGTTTAATCAGGTGAATTTTAAAACTGACTTCACAGTCACATACTGATTTCAAGCAATGCAGTTTGGCCTCCTGAGATACCTTAACATTTTCCATGTTAAATGCATTTTTAATGGCAGGTTTTTCCTGTCCACTCTACCTGCAGTCCAAAAGAGGCAACACTTGCCTGGTTGACCTGAGTCATCTCAGTTGTCATGTCTGTAATCTTCTGAAAAATATTTACTTTGGTTATGACAAAGAAATGTCCTTTTAAGCCATGGCAATTTCATCTTGCTATAATTTTTTTGGAAATAGAATCTAGACAAGCTTGTCATTCTAGATAAGATGGGCGGTCTCAATGGGAAAATATATTTAACTGAAGTGTGAAAAGTTTTTGGTTTTATTTTTTAATGCCATAAGAAGCCTCAGTTTTACTACTTTTAGCTAGTTAATTTTATGATCTTTGCTTCCAAGGGCAGTGATCTTTGCTTCCAACAGCAAAGTTGGCAGTACAGGACCTTTCTGAAAGCTATTAAAATTCATTCCTTTAGGAAAAAAACTTGATATTTCTTATTTTATTCTTCCTGTAGTTTGAGAAAGTAAAAAGGAAAATCATGTTTGTTGAGGGCAGTGAATGGCTACACATGTTCAGCTGTGGATACAGAGCTTTCTGCAGGCACTGCAGTGGCATTTCAGTGCTCACTGTAGATCCACTTTGAAAAAGGCAGGAGAGCTACTGGAATGGAAATTATCACTGTACATGGGCTACAGCTGTAGTCAGTGTGTGATTTATGCCAGTAGCAACCTCCTTTCTGTTTTTCCTAATAAGCAGAGATTAAGGTCCTATGGAAATAGGAATGAGAGTGTCTCAGATCAGGGTGGGCCTCTCAGCCTTTGTACAAGAATATACAAGCAATTTTTCTTTTTTTTTTGGTCTGAAGTCCTTTTAAAGATGCTCATTTAAATACTGTCTTTGTTTGTCCAAGTATGCCACATACTTTTATAAATAGAAACAAATCTCTACAAGATTGTTCAAGCTCAATTGGTTTGTTAGTAATGTCAACTAAGGAATGTTATTGCCAAAACCACAAAACTTAAACTGAGAGATAAATATATGTGGTGACCTTGGAGATCTGATTTTTGAGATTCATTACCTGGGATAGTCGCTAATTATACACATAACATTATTGTGTAAACAACTTACTCTGCTACTACCTGCTTCTCAGCTGAAATCAGCTGTAGGGCCCTGTGGTGTGAGGATCTCTGGGGACCTGTGAGAGATGACCTGGAACTGGATTTCTGTGCTCATGTAGTGTATAAGCTACAAGGAAACTTTTCAAGGCCATGAGCTTTGTTCAGTTTGCATTGGAAGATGTCTGAAATACAGCAGTAAAGTGGTGTAAGCCAATTTAGAGCATGAAGGAGATGCACGCTGGAGTGGGAGAGAAGTATTGTAAAGCTACACGAGATACACTTGTGTAATCAGTGCAGAAGTGGAACACTGATTTACTGTCCTTTGGTTCAAGCCAGTAGATACAACACTTATTTCTCTATAATCCAAGAGTAATGTTCAATTTGGCTGCACAGTTACAGAGATACTATTAGGTGATCATTTGTCACTGGGAGCAGCTAATGAAATTGAGAGGAAAAGGCATAGGGGTTGAAACAGAAATGCTGCAGTTTTTAATGGAAGTTCTGTATTGTTCTTTTGCAAAGAATACCATAGATTGGAAAAACCTACTCAGCCTTGATCTTATTTTACCATGGAGAGGCAATTTTAGGAATCCTTATTTGGTGATTGGAAAAATTAATTCCAGTGAGTACACCACACTGTAGTGTCAACTACATGAATCTTCAGCCAGTAATCTGTATCCAGAAAGAGGATTTAATTAGTCACTGATTGGTTTTTTGCAATTACTAATGCAATTTAGCTAGACTATCTTCAAAGCTGTCCAAAGTGCCTAAAATTCTGCACTCTTAACTATTGTGCAAACACTAGTGGGTACCTGATTCTTTGTTTTTCTCAGGATGGGTATTATGGAATAAACTGTACAGTAACCCATATTTAGATATTGCAGTCCTACCATGGTTCTTTGTGGAAGTGTAAACACAGAAATTGTGGACTTTAAATGTGAAATCCCTATGAAATACCTGTACTCCGCTGCTGTGTGTTGAGATCATCCAGCAGCAGAAGACAGGGGTGCCAGGTGCAAGAAAAATCTCTCTTGAATTTGAAATGTAAGCACCAAAGCTGCTGTTTCCAGTGTATGTGTGCACCATGAAATGACTACTCTCCAGAAAAGCTTGGTATGCTCTTAGACTGAAGTAATTGCAGAATATTCTTAAATGAACAAATTACTTTTTAAGTTGGAGCCCAACAAAGCAAACTTGAGAGTGCTTAAATATATAAGCGCCTTCATAAATAAAGCCAGACAAAGCATTACTCTCTGAGGATTCTTAAAACTAAATTGGCATTTACATTAGCTCTTATTCATGTCTTCAGGGAAATAATGTAATGTAATATCTATATCAACACAATTTAAGTACAGTTTTGGGAATAAGGAAAGCTTGGACATTTCTATAAACAAGCATAATTTTAATTTAAACTTGGGTCAATCACAGAAATGCTTCAAAATGGAAAAATTCAGCTTAAAACTTTTCCGCTTACTATGATCCCAGTCAGCAAGGAGAGGTAGGTATTTTCTTATGGAAAAACACTTCCTCTCCCCCTTTTCAGCCAGTTCAGTTTCAAAAGTTATTTAGGATTATTTTCATTGTGTATAACGTCCCTTTCAGTTCTTCCTCATGAGTGAGATCTCATTTTGCATGTTTAGCTTTCTCTGAAGATTAATGTGTGCCCCAGCAATAAGACTCTCCAGATGTGTTATGATCTAATAACGCTGTGGTTAACCCTTGTCTGCTGTCAGCAGCTTGCTGAACCGCCTCCTGTGTTTTTCCAAAGCTTGGTGAACCGCCTCCTGTGTTTTCCCAAGCCCCAGCATTTGATGACGCAGTTTCCTGGCTCCAAGCAGCAGGAGCCATGAGTTGTGTAGGTGGGCAGCTCTCCCTCCATGGGGTTTGTGTCTGGCACTGGGCTCAGGAGCCTCGAGACTTCCCTGTGGAGCCCCACTGTTAACTTGGCTTATCCTCCAACATTCCAAGGCACCATGATGGAGCAGGGTCTTGAGGGTGTCTTTATGGTCACCTTCATGTGCTCACACCTGTGGCTTTGACCAGGAACTCTAGATCTCTAGGTTCTTGTCTAATTTCTCTGTTGTGTGGTGCATAAGTCTCACATCTTTATTTTCTCTTTGAAGCTGGCTTTGCACATACTGTATCTTGTGTAAATGGCTAATGAGTCTTTGTGGCAAAAACAGCAAGAGCATCAACAGGCACTAGATTTTTTGTAATTACTAGGTTTTGAGAATTCTGTAGAAAGAGGTATATAAAATGGCTGCTTTCTGGTACACAGTACAAGTCAAACAGGAGATATGAAGCCTTTGAATCTGATGACTTCTAAATCATGTATAGAAGTTGTAGCATCTGCAGCAACAAAAGAAATTAATATCTGTTACAGAAATTTCAGTACAAAGACAATGCAGGATTAAAATAACAGGACTTTCTGGGTGCGGCCATGGAATCAATGTGATTTTTTTTTTAAGTTGTGAAGCAAAACTTCTAATCCATGTCCAGATAGTTTTGTATCAGAAATAAAATGCCAGGGCAACCTCAGCTCCTCTTGGCAGAGCTCTGCTGAGAATGTTCCCTCATCTTGCATAATCTATTAATTTTGAAATCAAAGCCAGTCTGTATGAGCAGTGCTCTCAAGAATCTGGTGGACATTGGAGGAGGACAGGCAGATACAGGTTTTTTATAATATTGGAAGGGTTGGTTCCTTGAAATTAAATGGTTCTTGTTGTGTCATCTTTGTGTATTTTTAGAATAAGGCATTTGACAAATAGATTGCAATGATAATAAGATACAAGGTCTTACATCAGTGGCATTGAAATTTGGCCTGCTGATGATAATAAACAGGTGGGAAAACATCTGCTTTTCTTCTCTGCTTCAGTTGAGAAGACTTTGCTGGGGCAAAGCTGTGCTACTCCTTAGAAGTCTCCATCCCTGCTGGTCTCTAGTAGTGCAACTTTTGAATAAGGTCATCAGTGCTATGATCCCTGTTCACTTAAACTGAGGCAGAGAGGCACTGTACCGCTGAAGTGCTGGTGCTTAGCAAGTTTTGCACAGATGTGCAAACTCCAGGCTGAAGGCCTGTCAGCCCAGGACTGAATGGAGATCATTCTTTCAGAGAAGGCTTCTGAAGATTTGCCTAGTTCTACAGTTTCTACTCTAATGTAATTTTGGGACATCCATCATGCACTAAGACTGTTTTGTTTCTTGACCACTGCATGAATGTATGAATAGAGAAATACACGTACTAAAGCTTTGTTGTCTCTCTTTAAAAGTTTAATAGTAACATTGTAGTCTTTAAATTTTTATTTGCATGTGATTCCACAATGACTAGTTACTTTTGCAAGTAATTTTTCTTGCATTGTATTACAATGACTAGTGGGATAGAGCTAAACATGATATCTATGGTTTGAGAACTGAAAAATTAATGATTTCTCCTCTAGCCTATTGTGTTTGATTTATAATTCATATCTGATAAGAGACATTCTCTTCTGAGCCAGCTATCATTTCTCCATTTACATCTAGGTGGGGTATTTTTTAATTCTTCCTGTGGTGAGTGCTGGGAGGTTGTGAGTTTTGAGCCCTAGAGTGCTCCTGAAGAAGGTTTCCAGACACACATTTTCTCCACCTCCCATTTCCCATGAGACTCTTTATCCTCTGTAGGATCTGGCCCCAGGGCTTATGTTGACCCCAAACATCACAGCTGCTGTCACAGCCCACTGCCATGACCTGTGACTTTTAGCATAACCCAAGTACATGGTTTACCTTTCAGAGGCACTTGACAGCAGAAGGAAATGGAGAACTCTGGGGGTTTTAAGTGTCCTGAGTAGCTGCTTCCAGCTACTCCACCTCTCAGGGACAAGCATGGCTGAGGACTGAGCTATGAGCCCTTTACAGAACACTTCTCTCACTTCCTATGTTTGGTCTTTTCTATCACTCTGGATCTTCCTGGGCTTATCTGGCTGCCTCTTGTCTGTCTCTTGTACTGTTTGTTTTTTTTGCTGTTCTCTGTCTCTCTTGACAGGTGATCTCCAGTTCAGTCTGTTCAGGTGGATAAGGCCCTTTTGCCCAATACACACACAAAGGGTGATCCTCTGCTTGTTTACCCTCTGAAATGCCAGAGTAGAGGCCTTACAGGATGCAATGCAAAACCTTATCCCATCTGTTGATCTGGGGTGGCTTTTAGGGGCTGGTAAACAACTCTTCTGTATTGAAACTGTAAGTGCTCTCAGTTGGGCCACTGTCTTTATTGTGACTCACACATATTTGGCATCCTCTCCAAAGAAGCTGACCAGTATTTCTATCTTCTTCCCCACTAAGAAGTTCTGTATTCTTTGTGAATTTATTTGCTCCAGAACAGTAAGCTGAGTTGCTGGATGGTGGAGAGGGAAAGAAATGTGTAGCAATTTGCCGGTTACATTGTCCTCCTCTGAACACAAGAGAGCTCTGTTTAGTGGAGTGAGGCACTGATCCTGCATTTTTGTAATTAATATGTTTCGTGCTTTTGTTTGTGTCTTTCAGAGTGACGTTATTTATTTTTGTTGCTTCAACTGTTTTGGAAATGAGAAAAAGCTATTTTGAGTGTAATATTAGACTTGGCATCATTTTAAAAGTGTCTCTTCTTGCCAGTTTTTTTCTTGGTTCCCCTAGAAATACATTTCTTTTGGGCTGCTTCTGCCATTGTGTGTGTTGTGACAAGTCTCCAGAGCAGCACACTATGCATGTGTGATGGATGGATGCTTGCATGTCTGATGAGGGATTGATTCCCCTGGGCATGTGAGTCCTGCCAACTCCTCAGTTAGAAAACTTGAGGTTTTAATACACATTCTGTCTTTTAGTCCCAGTTTGGCCTCTTCTTCTGGAAGGCATTTCTTTTCCTTTTTAATAAAAAAAGCTTACAGTTATATTGAGCTAGCTAATTAAACAGCCTGCATCTAATTCAGATCTCTCCTCTTAGTTTCCTTCTCACTTTTTCTTAACTGTGCCTACTTAAATAACCTGATGAAGCTGTGTAAGAATTACTGAGATGGGTTGAAACCCACCTAAAGCTAGAACTGGAATCTGATCTCCTGACCCACCCATTAAACTCTCACTGCAAAATGATTACTCCAAGATATTCAAGGGACTGCATGCTTGGTTTAGATCCCTTGGAGGGCTCTTGGTCCTCCTGGCTTGGCTGATTGTGCTCCTTCAGCAGCCTTTAGCATGCACATGTCCTGGGCTTTACCCTTCTGGAAGATGTCTTTCTGTGGCCAAAGGACAAGATCCTGTTCTGTAGCTCTGAAGGGATGAGCTTTTCAACAGGAGAAAAGAATAACATTCATCAGCTTCCTCTTGGAAACATCTGAATCGTTTTGGTTGAAGCCTTAATTGGGACAGATACTTTGCTTGAAGGGCAGAGGTAGCAGAAAGGTTGCAGCCTAACAGTTAATTTGACAAGGTGATTCAGAATGGAAAATATGCAATATTGCTTTATACCTGTACTTTCTCAGTCCCATCAACAGATATTTAAACACATCCCATCAGCTTTTCCAGTGGCTGCTAGTCTTCAGATGCTTCTCTTCACTCCTTAGTTTTCAAGTTGGTCTTTCTGAATTTCAGGAAATTACTGAGCTTTCCTGGTGAAAGTCAGTGCTCTTAAATCTGCTGCTTCCGTAGGGTGACAGTCTTAAAAATGTATTGTTTACTCTTTTTGTTCTTCTGAGTTCAGAAAACAGTGATTTTAAGCTAAATTATCTCTTTTAGAAGACATTTCAGACAATTTGCAGTCTGCACCCATTTAAGTGGTAGGGGGCAGGATGGAAAGACAGGAGAATATAAAATAGTGCTATTATGAGTTATTGTGCAGTAGGCAAGGATTTCTTTCATTCCCTCCCCCTCCCCCCCATCTTATTATGTATCTAAGGAAGAAGTTGCAGGGTGAGCAGGGATATTCTGATTTCCATGGCAGTAACACAGAAGGAATTTTCTGTTTTCTCCCAGAGTACACAAGCACTTCACTATCACTTTCCTGACATTACGTGTGATATTTTGAAGGCTGTTGGAGAGAAGGTACATCAAGGGAGGCTTAGACTGCTGATTCTTACTCTGTATTTGCCTAGCCTTGACTGGGTCCATGTGCAGAAAGCAGAAACCTGTCAAAAGTCAATACATCTACACTGAATTTCCAAATTACTGTTAGTATTGTACATGCAGATTAGCTTTCCTTTTGTGCTTATTTACCTGTATCTTGGAAATAGCCTTCTAAAAATATTAGCAATAGATGAATACAGGATGAGTGCTGTGCTAGGAACACTTAAAATGCTCTCATGTATATCAAATCTAAAATTCTTTATTTCAAACTAAAGAAAATAGAAGGAAAAGAAGTCAGAACCCCTAAGGGGAAAGTACTGCATGTTCAGGTCTCTTGTCATGGCCTATTTGATTTATAAATATAAAAAAAATGTTTGTGTTCTAGACCTGTGGCTGGTCCAGTGTTCTTTGTTGTTGTCCCACAACGTGACAATCATCCAAAAAGCTTGTTTCCATGTGGATACCATGGGGCTTTAGGTGCATTATGGTATAAATGCTTACCTGGATATAAACTGTCAATCTCCATATTTGGGTGAGCCTTAAAGGAAGGTTCAGGCACCATAAAATAGACTTGTTTAGTGACAGTTCAGCATCACTTCACTTGCCATGTATGATCACCCTATCAAGAACTGCATCCTGCTGCGATGACAGTTTGCTGGAAACTCTCCACAGATTCATTGGAAGTTGGCTGAGCCCCAGTTCCACAAATTACTGGTCAGAAGAGACTGTTTGTAGGGCACAAATCTATCCAATTTGTAGTGTAGATTTGATTCTTTTTTTAATTAACACTTTAAAAGTGTGTCAGCCGAGTGCCAAAAAGACAAGAAATGATCAGCTAAAACATTTTATTGCAGCATATGATGCTGTTCCATATTATCATGGAAACATGGCACTTAGATACAGCAATATTTTATTTCCTGTTACTTTTGTTCATTTTTTGGTCAGCAGTAATTTTAAATAAACAGTCTTCAAAACAAATGCTGGGGTTTTGCCCTTCTTCCTTTTTACTTCTTCTCGCTTCTTATCTCCTTTCCCTGTATTCTCATTAATGCCAGTATCTTATTGAATCTAAAGCTAAAAAGTTGAATTTTCCCCCATTTAATTTTTTTTTGTAAGACTGCTTTCTGTCTGGTGTTTCTGGCTCAATGAGGTGATTGGCAGGAATTACATAAGGAGTACACTAGTCTGTAGTCCTTTGGAGATCCTGCAAGTACAGTCAGGATTAATAAAATCTGGCTGGCTGTTTTTTGATGAAATCATCTTTCTCAGTTTTTTTTTTTTAAAGCTGTTGTTTCCTCAGTGGTCTGTGTGAGACCTGTCTTTCCTCCATCCATTCCTTCAGTCTTGGATTGTGAGGGTAGTGAATGTCAGCATGAAAGATCAGAGCTGGTGTTGACAGCAGTTTAAATGCACCCTTGCTTATGTTTCTTATAGAATCGCTGTTTTATAGCTGCAGATGCTGGAAATACTCTGTGCAGGGAGTCTGTTGCAGGTGCTGGAGCCATGGCTACCAAGCAGAGTTAGTGCTGGGTAAGGGTTTCATGCTGCTCGCAGCCCAGCGTGGAGCCCCCTGGGCCGGTTTCCATTCCGAGCTCTCCCTCTGCCCTGCCCTTCCTGGATGGCCTCGGCTGGCTCCGTGCCCACCCAGCCACTCTGGCAGTCTCCCCCGCACAGGATGGAGAAAAAAGGGTGGGAA
>NW_005054330.1:2697554-2758920 GCF_000277835.1 Geospiza fortis | reverse complement strand
GCAGCCTCCCCAGCACAGGATGGAGAAAATGGGATGGCAAACCTCGTGGACTGAGATAAAGACAGGGACGTCACTTACTAGTTGCCATCAGAGACAGAAAAACTCAGCTCAGGGAAAATTAATTTAATAATTATTAAATTACATTTGGACGATTAAAAGCAAAGATAAAACCTAAACACCTTCCCCTCATACCCTGTTTTTTGCAGGCTCAGCTTCATTCCTCTATTCCCAACTCCTTTACCTCTTCCAGCCCCTGAGCATGGCCGAAGGGAGGGGGAGTGTGGGCTCTGGTCAGTCCATTTCAGCCCCACTCTTGCTCCAATGTGGGCTCTCCATGGGCTGCGGTTCCCCTCCGCTGCCATGTTCCCTCAGGAAATACCCCCGGCTTCAGCACAGGCTCTGCCACAGGCTGCAGTGTGGGTTTGCTCTGTGCTGGCTGCCAGGGAATCCAGCACAGCCACTCCCAGGGACATTCCTCACACTTTTCCCCACACTCCAGGGACATTCCTCACACTTTTCCCCACACTCCGTGTGGGTTTTGCCCTTTCCCGAGACGCCGCGGCCTGGCTGAGGGCTCCCCTCACAGAGCCCCAGCAGCCCTCAGCGTCTGGGAACAGGCATCCAAACCCCAAGGAGTAAACATTTCTACATAGATGTTCCAGCAGTTCTACATTTAAATGAGTCTTTACATACAGGAGAAGGAGATTGTTACCAAAAAGTACAGATTTGACCTTCATTGTCCCCACCTGTACCTCAAGGTCAGTCAAACAAGTTGGGAGGAAAATGGATTTGCCCGTTTTTTCTGCCTGCGAGTGACTTGTTTTTCAGTAGCGCTTAACAATCTCTCTTCAGGAAAATTGCTGAATGTCAGAGTGCAGCAATGGCTCACTCGGATTTATGAAATTCCTCAGAATTTCCATTGTGATTCTGTGAGTCACGTTAATTTGGCTTCTTTAGCTTGGAGATCCTCCATTTGCGTGTTCCGCTGTAGTTTCTCTGTCATGGTCTGGGGGTTGTTGGAGGCCAAGCACAGGACACAAAGCCCATCAGTTCTTGTGCTCTACAAGCTGCTGGTGAAGAGGGTTCACTGGTGGGAGGCTGTGGCTGAAAATCTCCCCACACCAGGGGCTGGTAACAGGTAATTAATTCTGTGTGGCCTCACGAGGCAACTGCATTGCTGCTGAAAAGCCTTGTCCCTCCTGTTAATCCCAGAGGAAACTTGATGGGGTTAGTTTTAACCCCTCTTAAATACTGGGGTCTGGTTATAGGACTAAGATTTTTAGAGGAAACTTTCCAGAAAATAGCTGCCTCTTCTCTGGGGACTAAAAAAAGGTTTAAAGATGTGGAAACTGCCCACACTAATATCCGTGTAGTAGAAGGACAAAATATGAAACATTTACCACAGTTTTACAGGGATATGTTTGGGTAACTTTGGCAGCTGTACCCTATTATTGGAGACTACATAGGAAGAGCCAAGGAGAAGTAATCATCTTCTGTCAATGTCAGGAAAAGTGACTAGGTCAGAAATTCTGAGAAATGAAGTTTCCAGAGCAGAAACACTAAAGCTTCAGCCCAGTTCACAGTTGTCTCTTTTCCTGTCCTGGAGCACTCCATCATAATTGCCTTTGCTCATAATCCACCTGTCAAGAGATGACACTGTTATGCATTTAGCTTGGTAGTGTGACAGCAATGTGTTTTGCTCTGCCAGAGCAGAGGTGGCTTGTGCCCATCTTCTCGTACTTGCTCAGATCTACCAGCTTATTTCCCCCTAATTTAGAAATAATGCCAAACAGTAACACATTGTGTGTGAACCCAATTGACTGTCCTTCCTGGGCCCCTTTAAAAATACTGGAGAACTGCTTTTAATGCCACTGTTTATTTTGGTACATCATCCAGACTGCTGGAAGTATGTTTATAGCACAGTCTAACAAGCTGAGGCTCCTCTCTAAGATTTCAGTGCCTCATGGCTGGGTAGAAAAAGCCAGTGCACTCTAAATATGTATTTATGTCAGACTCTGGCTTGCAGTAATAGTTAATGCCACCTAAGCTAGGTTTGAGCAGCAGTTTTTTCTTAGCACATGATAGAGTGATCCTTGTTACTGTGGTGCTCATTAGTCAGACTTATCAACACCTGTGGTTGTGAACATCACCAGTTGCGTTAGGTCATCTGTATTTAAGCTTGATGACTTGATGAGAAACCATTTTAATTTGCTTTCTACCTGTGCAGCATGAATTCCAGGTTAACTTTGAAATCTGATTAATGTTTTAGATGCAAGAAATACAAGTATATGAAAATAGTGTTATCAACATTGAACTGAAGTTATAACTCTGCTGTGAGTGCCTGAAGCAAATATAAGTGAGATATAAGCTGCTCTTTACTGTGCTGATGGCCTTTCAATCCACATTAAGGCAGTGGGTTTAATCTCCTACTCTTCACACTTTCTTTCCCAAAGGAAGTGCCTTTAACTTGATGCACAAAGACTTCATTAACTTGAAGACAGTTTTGAAAATGTTTTATTTCTGATAAAAATATCTTCCATACAGGGAGAACGATTGAAACATAAAATAAATTATAAGTTTGCTTTGAAACACAAGAATTGTTCTCAACGTTGATAATCCTGCAAGAGTGCAAGATTGGAGTTGTTTAAATCAAACTCACTGCTTAAAGTCACAATTTGTTTCCAAATGGTTTAAAAGCCAGTTTGCCACATGTGCTCTCCCTGCCTATGTGAATATCCTCCTGCCCCAGTTTCTCATGGCTGGTGAGGAGTTGGTGCTCACTATCACTTTTTGTCCAGGCTCAGACCGCTGAACTTGTCAACTCTTTCTCACAGCCTGGATGTCAGAGAAGAGCGATCATCCTTTTCCCTTGCTGTCCCAAATTTAAAGCCGCTGCAAAAGCTTTGCTGTGGCTGATAGTTCACTGACATAGAGTATGGAGAATTTTGCTTCAGTGCCTGTTGGAAGGAGCCAAACTTTTCCAGTGTGCCTCTGAAAAGTGCTTCTCTTGTGTTCACTTTTAAAATCTCATGCAGACCCAAAGCTAATATTAGCAATGAGCTTTAAAGGCTGACTGGAGAAGAAAATTGATTTGGAGTATAGAATAGCTCTTCTGTCAGTGTTTTGGCCAGCCCTCTGTACTATGGGCAGTAGTTAAATCTTCCTGAATTTCAAAAGAATGTAGGCATTTAAATGATTTACAGGTTATTAAAAACATTGTTATCATACCATGACAGCATTTTAATGAATTACTTTTTAAAATTACAACTGGAACTAATATCTGCTGGAGTAGGAGCTCCTTCAGTACGTAGCAGAGTTGTTGCCAGGATTATATTGAGTATCTGAAGCCCAAATTGTATGTAGTGAGCCTACTTGGCTCATTCAATTAGTTATTAGCATAAAAATCCTCCTGTAGCAAACTCATCCTGGGCTTTCGAAGAATATTCCTGTTCCTTATTGACAGAGTGAAGATTGTTTGAGCAGTTTGGGGAGGAATGTCCTTGTGCATGCTTTAACAGCCCACTGTCTGTCTGGGGGGTTACAGTGCTCAGCTGTGTGCTGCAAAGGGCTCATCTTCCTCACCACGCTCCTTCCCCTTTCCTGTGCTGAAACTGCTCAGAGAGCAGCAGCTCCTCTGAGGCACAGCCCTGGCTGGCACCTGCAGCACCTGCTGAAAGGAAGGACAATATTGCTTAGGGGTGACTCACAGGAACCTTAAACCTACTCTGTTACAAGCAGGAATTGCAGCTTCCTGAGGCAGACACACACGATCCCTGTGTACCAAGTTGCATCTCAGGCTTCTGGCCTTTTCTGATTACCTGGCAGTGCCCCAACCCTGTTGTCTCATTCTGGGGTGCACTGGACTATCCCTGTTTCACCTGAATGGGTTTTGCTTAGGCAGGTGAGGCCCAAATGAATACATTTTGGGGAGGAGTGACTGGGAACCAGTGGGTGTTTAATCTGTGCTTTTTCAACAGTGCTGTTCCTCACAACAGTGGTTTTTGCTGGCTTACAGGACAAACCTGCGCAGGAGAGAGGAGGGACTGAGAGGTAAAGTGAATCTGAGTGCTTTGGTCATTGATGTGGATTTTCATTTAGCATTGGCAGTTTCAGAAAGGTGCTCAGGGGCTGGCAGGGAGATTTTGCTCCCCAGGAATGAGGCATGAGAGACCTTCCTTTGAAGTCTTCGGGCAGGAAGAAAGGAAGTCTATCCTGCTGCCTCCTGTTTTGTTTCTGGAGTGAAATGTGATCCAGAGTGACCAGAGACAGGTGGGCAGTGTCAGAGGTCCAAAAGAAGAGGCTAATAAAAAATCAGATCCTAAGGCTTAAACGTTTTTACATACATGCCAAGCTTTATAAAAAGCCTGTCCTTCATTAGCTATTTTAAAACACATTAGAAAAATGAAGTGACTCTCATGTGCCTATTGGTGACTTCAATTCTTTCTGTATACAAGCAATTTCATTGATTTAAGGTAGTGCAAAAAAGTATTTGAAATTTTAGTGGAACTGATGTGTCTCTTTGTGTCATACTGAAAGAATTAGTAATACTTGAATGAACAAATAATGCAAAGGACTGAAGTTGTCATGGACACAAGAAAGGAGACCTAGTTACAATATGGGGGTTTTGCATACCTGGTCTATCACTGAACAGCAAGTATGTACAGAACAAACTAATTTTTTTTTTAATTTGGCTCATTTTCTTTCACCTCCAAAAAAAAAAGTGATAAATGCACTACCATGATTACCAGTCTCATTCCTGTAGCTGTGTGAACCAGAGCAGAACTGGAAATCCTATGTTGTAATTTGCAGCTTCTTCAATCACTGGTGTTTACTGCATGATTTTTATATTCTAGTTACAAAACTTGAAAATGCAGGTTCTCAAAAAGTTATGTTCTTAATGAAAAGTGCAATTCACTTACTGGAAGTTTGTCTGTCCTTTTTATCTCCTCTGTGGTGAAAGGGAGTAAGTACTTGGCCTTGATAAACTCTTGTGCCAAGTGTTCTTTTGAAAACAAAAAAGATATTATGGCCCATAGTTATTTTCAGCATAGCCTTGTTTGGAAAGCAAACAGAACTTCAAATTAAGTAATTCCTCTTCATAGATTAAAGACATGTGGGTTTTCTTCTCCCCTGTATATTGCCTACTTGTTCAGTGCTTCAGCTTATACTAAACTCTTCAGAGCCAGGATGCTGTTGGGCTAATTAATGAAAATGGTTTTCATTGATTGCTGTGGAAAGAAAAGAACTAACTGGTTTAATTAACTCAAGACTATCCATATCTAGAAGAGTGACTATTGATCTGCATGTGTTTAATTAAAATAAAGGACTTGCAATTTTTGCAGACCTTGTCACCTCACTCTTGAGTAGGACTTCAGAGTCTGGGTGTGCCCTTTCACAGCAGCTCCATTTGCAGACCCTCAAACTGCAGCAGCTGGGACTGGCGCCTGGGCATGAGGGAGCTGAGTACACAGCTCCAGAGAATCACAGCAGTGTGAAGTGATGCTGGAATTTCTGCTCTTTGTCCTCCCATTTGAGCAGCAAGCTTGTCTGGAAATGAGATGACTAAAGCTGTAGGAAGCCACTGTTTGTCCTATGTACTACTTCTAAAATAGAACACTTTCAGAGGGGGAACCCCTCTGTCTGACATTCCCAGGTTTCTCGTAGGTTAATGAGACAGGAGATCCAAGGTATTATTTAATGTCTCTTTTTACTGAATTTTAACTTCTGTATTTATTTAGCTCTACCAAAGTAGTACAGATCACTTACCCAAATCACAGCTTTCTGTGTTGCCACCAAGGCTTGCACTGGATCAAAAACTGTTCAGCTTTCTACTGCTGGACTAAAAATAATAGTTGTAATGTAGTCCTCTTAAAAGCAAGTATTTTCAGATGCTTCTCAAGCCCTTGGTCAGTATTCTCTGTCTCTAAAACTTGTTTTCCTGGCTTCCATCTGGAAGGCTTCCAAAAGTAAGGAAACTGAACAAATAAAATATGTAGGCTATGATTCTAACTTTTGCTGGCCACTTTGGGTACTATGCGAATAGGAGGGAAATCATGGGAAAGCAAGACTTCAAGCAGTGAAGTGGATTCTGACATGGGTGGAAGACAGAAGCAACCCATGGAATTACTGAAAGCTGTGATAGTTTTTGGGACATCGTTTATGATTGCAGAAGGTGACTTACCCTTAGCTGTTTCTGGAAAAGTTACCAGACCATATGCCCTAAGGCGTCCCTTTACACCCATTGTGTGCCAGCACTGATGATGGCTTTCATCAGGTGTGCTGTTGTGGTTCAGTTCCTGTGTAGCCAATAGCAGAGAGGGTTGGATCTGTGCTCTCTCTGCTGTTGGCATCAATTCTTTGTGAAACTGTGCCCTTAGCCTCCCTTGTGCATGAAATCACTGCTTTGAAATTTAAATTGCAGGTTGCAGTGTACCTTAATTGTAATTATCCCCAACACTTTCACTATGAGACCTTAGGTTTAGTTCTGTGAAATTTGCCATTTGGGTGAAGAAATTTGCTTCACACCGAGCGTTTTTTTGTGCACTTAGGCTAAACCAGAATGATTAAAAAAAAAAGAAAAATATTTTGCCCATCAGAATCAGAAGTTCAGCAAGAGTAAACCTTAGGGACTTGAAATGGGACAGGATTGCTTTTGTGGTTGGACTTTTTCTGCCTCTACAAGAGCAGTAGGGTTTGTGTTCATGGGCAGAGTGCTAAAGTCTCTTGATGTTCACCCTTCCAGGGCATGACCTGGTGCTTCTGCCCTGCCCTGAGGAGGCAGCTCTGCTCACTGAGGAGGAGACCTGGGACTCTTTGCTCAGGTTTGGATCCTGCAAGCAGCAGAAGTGAGGGCAGAAGCAGATGTCTCAGAAATAGCCGAGTGTTTTCTCAGTGCTTCTAAGGTGGGCAGTCAGAGAGCTGGGCAGGGGAAGGCAAAGAGCCTGTGAGCACCTGGGTGAGCTGGTTTCAGTCATCTCACAGTGACTGCAGTCTTGGTTTGTTTGCAGAGCAGTGTCAGCTTGAACTTCTAGCTCTGAGCAATACTAAGTTCATGTTATGTTGGTGATGCCCCTTTCACTGCCAATGCCAAGGTCCCTGAAAAGTCAGGCTCTGGGGGACACACAGCATTTCGGGTTCCCATCTGCAAATCCGACTGAGATGGAGAGATGATAACAACTCCTGGGCTGTTTAAATGATAAATGCTGATGTTAGCAAAGCACTCATGTGAGGTTGATTATAACAGAACATCCCAGAAGGAGAACAATTCTATATTGAGTACAGAATGTGCACGGCATGCAGCGAGGATGGCCCGAGGCCCCATGCTGGCGGGGTACAGTGATCCTGAGCAGTACCTGCTCAGCCAGCATGCAGAGCAGCAGCAGCCCTCTAGGGAATACAGGCAATAAAGAGATTAAATTTGGCCCTCTTGTTAACATGCAAGTGGCTTTAAAGATTCATGGACAGTTTTACTCCAGCAGTCCAATTTTCTGAGCACTTGTCTTTATGCCAGTGTTGTCATTTTAATGTATTTAAAAAATATGATGGTGAATACCAACTTACAGTGTCAAGTTGCAAAAAGAAGTGTTGGGCTTGGGGCTGGTTTTTTTCCTCACTCAATTATTAGTCTGAGGAAGGTGAGAAATCCAATATTATATCTATAAAGTGGAAAAGCTTAAAGGTTATAAATAACTTTGGTTCCCTTGGATTGATCTGGATTGTTTCAATGCATTTTTCTTCTTTATTGTCAAAATCATCACAGCTGATCTTGGAGCAAGTAAAAGATGTTACTGCATGCAGAAATATTCGGAAAAATGCTTGCTTCCCCAGGAATTACAGTAAAGTCTATTAATCTTAGCCTACAGCCTATTTTTACAGATAGAATTATGGGTTTCAGTTTGTTGTGGTCACATTTCTGCAAGACTATCTTGGATGTTTCCATCTCTCACTTCTAAAAAGGGATCGTATGATGTATCAAGCAGTATCATAAATATAAGTCTTATTTTTAAGAACAAAACCTTAGGTGTCCTTGCATTCTCCATGATGTTTAATATTTCACAAGTTTGACTCTTTTGCAATCCTTTATGACTTTACAAGTTGTGGTTTTATGGATTAGGGTTCAAAAACTGGTGGATTTTTATAACTTCAAATAGATTGGGTGAAAGTAATTATTATTCTTTGAAATAATTACAAGCATGGCAACTATTTGAGGCAGAAATAACTGAGAGTTCAAATTCTTATAGGCAAAGCTATTAATCCATCAAATAAATCAGTCCCTGATGGGAAGGGGAGAAGGAGTAATCACCATGTTTTTGTGGCACAATAAAACAAGGAAGATATTGTGTCCTAAAAGTCCTACTGCACAGATTTAAGATACCTTTTTTCTTCTACTACTTTTAAGAATTAGGGAAAAAGAAAAAGCCAAACTCTATGTCTCTCAGGCTTTGAGATAAGTATAAATAATTTCTTGTCGAAATGTAATTCCTAAATTCTCTAAAAATCTTCAGAATTGTTTTTAGAATAAAAAAATGTAGTGTGTATGAGAAGACTAAACAGGCTAAAAATCTGGTAACATTCTGGGTTCCATGAAAATTGCAATCTTTAAAAATGGCTAAGAAAGGAACTTTATTCCCACAGGAATCAAACTGGGCTTAGTAGCAGCAGTGGGAAGGGTGGACAGGAGTAGAGTGGGAGGACTTGCCTGCTGGGAAAGCAGTTACAATTCCAGTCTGGAATAGTACAATCAAAATTTCTTTATTCTATAGCAAGAAAGAAGCTTGGGAAGAAAAGAAATCAAATTGGGTTATATTTAGACTTCTTTATGTCCTAATGTTTGTTGGTTTGCATTATGAGAATTGTGGGTTTGTCTGTATTGACAGCTGTCGCCTCCGTGTCTCCTGGCTGCTTGAGCAACCAGCCATCTTCTTAAAGCTTGTTCATTTCCCAGAGGGCAGGAGAAAATATTTGGACCATTTATTTTGAAAGATAATTATTGCTCTAAGCAACCACTTAAAATTGACACTATTACATTGATTCGAGCGTAAACATATGAAAAATGTTATGATACTGAAAAGAACGTTTAGACTGAGAACGTCTGTTGTGAAACAGTCACAAGTTTTAAATCACTGTTGCTCTAGTAGGAGTCCTGTTTCTTTTCTCTGTAGAATTATGGGTAAAGAGTTCAAATTTTCATTGTTAGAACTCAAGCTAGAGGAACAGTTCAGGGAAGGATAATTCTACTGTGGGATGACTTTTCTTGGAAAGAAGTGTTCCAGAATGGAGCACAATATTCTGTAAAATGCCAAGCCACCCTTTCCATAGTCGTGGGTTTTTTCAGTTCAACTCCTGCGTGTCAGGAGTTTGCTGTTAATCTAAATTTCATATAAATGTTAAACCTGATTTGGCTTTAGCAAAAAAAAAAGCATAATGAGCTTTGGTCAATGTCAAGATGATCTCCAATACCAAATTAAGCATTACTATGACTTCAGGAGGTGTTTGTAATAGCTTCATGTGTTTATTGCTTGTCCTCCTCCCTCTCATGTAATTTGTTTGTTGAAATGTAAAAGCCCTGTAAGTGTTGAATCATCTCACCAGAAAAAAAGCTATTCCAACCTCTTTTGACAGGGGAAGAGGAGGAAAAAGGAAGAAAAATTCTGCATAGCCTACACTGAGGAAAGGGTTTTTTGGCAAACTTTGCAAATGGAAATGATGCACATGGATCCTTCTGTCTACTTCCTTGTCTTTCCATGCTGGGTACTGGATGTGTAGAGTTGTTTTAAAGTCCAGCACTGCTTAACCCTCCCTGCCCCCGGTTATGCTTTTTTTCATTAAGTAATAATTTACAACAGGATACCATGAGGTTGTCCAGTCTGGCCACACCTAATCTGTGCAGGGACACACTGACTTCATTCAGGGGTAGGTGTGGTGGCTGTTAGACAGTTTGTCACCGCGCCCTGGAGTGTTTTATTGCAAACATTAAGTGGTTCAGCTAAAGGAAACATCCCTTTTTCTAGAGGAAACAAATGGCAACTTTCTACCTCTAAAAGAACTCATTCCAGGAATGTGTAGTGTAAAAATTTCACAGCCTGGAACTTGTACCAAATATACAAAGAATTGCATGGCTTTTTCCATTGAGTAACAGCATACTGCAATATTTTAAAATAATTACCTTGGTTTGTATGGTTCCAGATTTTCATCAGATCTTGTGTAGAATGGCTGAAAGGAGGGCTCATCCTTCTTTTCTTCGTCTGGCATGCAGCAAGGCTTATTTTATTGTGTGAACTTCTTTGTGGGCAATCCAGAAGAGAAACTGCAGAGCTTTAGAAGTGGAAATATTTTACTTTTTGGCTGGTGGGTTGTTCATGACACAGAGCCACACTGGGGGGTAAAAACAAATAGAGCTCATGTGTATTTCTGGTGAATATCAATATTAATTGGGTTTTGAGCATCAGTTCAGTTTACAACACTCTTTTGCTTGCTGTTAAAAGAAGCCTCTAACTTAATCAGAAATGATAAAAAGAAGCCATTGTGCCTTGCAGAGCAACAGAAATGCCACTGATGAATGACCAGTCTGAGGTATTTTTAAATTCAGCCTTGCTGGAGGGAACTGAACTTGGAGTCACTTCCAAGTAATTAAATTAGAAGGAAAGCCTTCTTTAAAAATAGTGTAAGGGATGAACCGTATTAAGATGTGCTAGTTTCATACTGTGAATGCAGCTACACTACTGAATTATTTCCCTGGGTTATAACTAGGGGAATTGCTTAATACTAACCAGCTGGAGGTGTGATTTCCTGTAAAAGTAGGAAAGGACAGAAAATCTAGTTTAAAGCTGATTTGTGACCTTGAGGAAAACAAGATGAGACAAATGATAGAATTTCAGGAAGTGATGAGCTGCTCATTCCAAGCATGTGGCCACCCACAGGAGATATTTTCCTCTGTCTTTTACTCTGTGTTTCATCCTGTCTTGTTGTAAGCCAATGCTGAGGTTCCAGAACAGTGCAGGGTGGCTGGGCAGCAAGAGCTTCAGTCCCCCTAAAGCAAACTGACTGATCTCTACCTGAACTGAGTTTAAACCGTGAGAGTCAGGTAGTTGGGGATAGAGGCACAACTAATAAAATTCAGTGAACTTGATAGTCCTGTGTTTGTAAAGAGGAATGAGAAGGGAATGACACTGTCTCACAAAGCTGAGCTGTGACGATGGTCGTCCTGGAAAATGTTGTGTCTTTGTAATAATTTTTAGAAGGGGCTGACAGCTTTGATGGCAGGGAAATCTTTCATTTCGTTTATTGCTGTCATCAAAAAATCTTTTGTTGATGCTATGCTAAAATATCCTTTCCCAAGTCCTTACATCTGTAGTCTCCCAAAAAAATTTGCACTGAAGAGAGAACATGCTAAACTGGACTGTCTTGCTGTTTGTCACAGATCAGTCCCATTTCCTAATTTTTTGCTTATAAAATGAGACGTAGAAGCCAAATATGTTTGCCATGCACATTTGGCATATTGAAGAGGCTATTTTTGTTCTGAGTGGAGGAGTATTAAGAAATCGTGATGGAAAATGTAGAGAGGCAGCAACACTGCCACTGCTTTGAGGCTCAGTAGTAGCATCTGTGTGCTGTTGATTTCTCTGCATTTATCTACGTAGTGATTGTGGTCACCACCATTCTAAAGCCTCCCTTTTCCTTGCAGTTAGTTTTCCCAGCTGCCAAGCTGTTTCATGTGTCCCTATCAATGGGAAATCCCTTTTCCTGTGCAGGGAATGTGAAAGAAGCCAAGGTCTCCTCCCCTTTCTTGCAGCCATGAGATGATGTCCAGCTCCTGTGCTGCGCTGCTTCCATCAGAGGAAGGAAGTCTCCTTCTGTGTATGAGTCTGCCAGGCAGAGTCTGGGGAGGAGCCGAGCAGAGGATCATGAGAGGCATTCCCCTGGCCAGTTTTCTTTTCAGGAATCTTGAGGCTGAAGGAACTAAGCAAGAGATGCTTGCATACACCTGCAAGACAAGATCTCTTGGGTGCTGTGTAGTATTTTGGATGATTGACATTTTTCATGCTGGAGGTCCTGTAATGCCTGAGTTTTGGGCAGTTTGATTAAAAAATAGACTCTTGGCAAAGGTGGCTGTCTCCACATCAAATGTTTGGGCTGCCTACTTGTGAATCACAGACATTTCCTGAGCTACCAGCATTTAGGATAAGTCATATCTTCCCCTTCTCTTTTTATTTTTATTTTCTTTTTTAAAATCACTTTGTACATATTAATTCTCCATAAGTGTAAAAATATTGTCTGGAGAGCAATAAACAAATTAGGAGCTTTTCTGTGCTTGTATACAGTAAGGCAGGAAATGAACCTCCTAAATATGTGTGCAGGTGTGACCATAAAAATGCTAGAATGCTATTGTTCATTGGAAATGAGTTATTCTGGTGAAAACCTTGGAGTACTGGAGTGGTTTGGAACCAAGAAAAAGCTGGACTTGGTAGGGCTGTGCTTTACAGACCCTGTAGCCCCCCCTGCCCCTTCTCTGGCTTGTTTCTCATCTCTGGGTTACTGATGAAGACTTTTTCCCCTTGAGTTACTGAAAGTGGTGCGGGCCAGAGAGCTCATCTTTCCTCTCCACTTCTGAATTTGCCTTATTAGGAGGTAGTCAGACAATTTTGTACAAGTGTGTGACTAACTTTGGACTCCTTTTTGTAATGCTTTTGTCTATAGAAACAATTAAACAATTCCTCAGGCACAAAAGAAGGAGAAGGACAGACGTGGTGTTTTCCTTAAGTCCCTTCCAGTGTGTCCCTAGTAAAGGGCTTGACCAAAGCATTTTGCATTGCTGTTACACTGCCTAATTGTGGAAAGGGTCTGATTCTGGTTGTAGTGAAATGATCCCCCTCAAAAGCTGGCAAAAGCAGGCTGGCAGCATCTCCCATTTAGACTTGAGGATTCTCTACAAGACCCTGCTGGACATGCTTCATTTTGCTTAGAGATGCAGCTGCCAGGCTCTTTCACCTTGCATCTTTCAATGGGAGAGCTTTAAACCGGTTTTAATACCTGCACAAATTGTGCAGGTAAGAAACTCTCCCTATTTTTGAGGCTAAGACTGAATATTTTGTCCAAGAGAACAAGAGCTTTATTGCAAGAGCAGTTTTTCTGGCAGAGCTGTAGAAATAAGACAGCTTAGCAGCACTTTTTTTTTTTTTAAGTATGCTTTATAAAACATTTTGTGGAGGGAAACTTCACATCAGCAGTGATTTATCTTCCTCTAGGGGAAGGACTAGAGGCAGTGAAATATTTTGCTGTTTAATATCCAATGGAAGAAATGGCTTCACTCTCATATTAATGATGTTGTGTTATATCACTGAGGTCATACACCTCTGTGCCAGCCAGTCCACTGGGCAAAGTTCATTGTGGGTTCTTATGGAAGCTAAACAGTGTTTTCTCTTTTGGGAGGATATTCTGTCTAGTCTTTGGCACTTGACTTTGTATTGGAAACATAACAGTTCCTTCCTCGTGCACACATGTTTTACAGTAATATCCTATTTTTTAGGTATGGAACACAAGAATGTGTTTGCAGGAAAAGGCCCTGCTTTAGTAGGACTGTAAATTATGTGTAAAGGTGCATTATAGGGAGGCTGCTTTTTCAAGATTCCTAACAGACCATAGTTGTAAAGCTTTCTATACAAATAAAAAGAAAGCCACTCTTTATAAGTGGAGCCTTTTGTCCAAGTTACAGCTTGGAGAAATGTTTCATTGGGATACTAATTTTAAAGGATTTTTACAATTCTAAGTTTTCAAAAATTTAGTTTTAATAAGTTCTTATTTATTGCTTCAATTTAATGGCAATGGTGCAGTCAATATGCTTATAATAGTCTTAAAGAACAGATACAGAAAGATTTTTTGGTGTATTCCCAAGCTACAGTGAGGGGACCCCAATGAATCAGCCAACAATTGCCTTGGTTGTTGCTTTCTCTGTAGGAACTTTGAGAATTTAGAAGCTGTCTGCCCTTACCAAGGAAAGTATGTATTTTGAGAGCTCTTATTGAACTTTGATCAGCAAATGGTGAGTTTGCTTTTGGCCCAATTAAAGGTCTGATCCAAAGCCTATTGAGTTTAAGTGGAGTGATTCCCATAATTTTGAAAGAGTTCTGGATCTGACCCATATTTTTAGCAATGAGATGATGAAGGGCGGTACCTCAGCATCTGTCAGTTCTTTCTAGCAAGGCCACATCTGGATTCTTTTGTAGTTTGCTTCTGCTTTACCTTAGACTTCAGTTCCCCTCCTGTGGGCCAGGAGCCCAAGCTTCTGTTGTTTTTTATACTCATGTCCTTCTCCTCTTCTTGAACACCCATCATGAAGTAAGCAGGACAAGTACCAGTGTAAAAACTGTAAGATCTTCCAGACTTTGCATGTTTTGGCTTTCTTTGTGTGTTTTTCTTAAGTTTGTTTTTGCCAGCATCTCCCTCCTGTGTCTCTCAAATATTTACTGTTTTTCTGAGATACTGGAGGAGTGTTTCTAACAAAGAACAGCATAGATGTAGCTACAAAACTGGCAATATATTCCCTTGCTGGAAAAAAAGCTATGAAGCTATGAAATGGTTTGCCCAGATAGGATTTAAGGGAATGATTTTTCCTTTTCTGTCATATCAGATTGTTTTGTGAGTATATTGTAAGTGGGAGGATGTGTTTAGGACACGTGTTTTAGGAAACTGTTTTCTTATCTGTGTAGGCCTGACTGACCAGGCCAATTTCATCCTCTTGACAGTTTCTTTGCAGTCAAGTAGGTTTGGGTATGAATTAGTGCATGTCTTCAATGTACATCTGAGAATTACAATTTCATAAGGTTTGAGTTGTATCAGAGGTGATGCTGGAATACTGCTGTATATTCTCACACATGTCATAACTATTTAAACAGTGTTGGGTGTAAAATTAGCTTACAGATGTGCTGGACTGAGGAATCAAGAGCTGCTGATGCCTCGCTCTTCTGGCAGCCCTTGTGATCACTGTGCTTATATAATGCTCTTTAAGGGAGACACTGTTGCATAAACACCTCTGCATTGCCTTACTGAAGGTTGCTGCTTTTGAGCCACTCCTTAGTACCCTGCTCAAGAATCTATTAGGCAGGATTAAGGTGTGGCTTTGTACACTTGCTGTTCAGCTGCTGGGATGTTTGGAGGAGTCAGGTGGGAAGGAAGGGGACAGAATGCAGAAAAGATCAGAAAATAGCTGCAGGGAGAAATTACTGCAAATTCATAACTGTCAAAAACTGTCAAAACCTTGAAATAGCTTGCTGGGCCAATAAAGCATCAGTAGAAATGTATTGCTGCAGAGCTCAGTTCCAGGCAGCCTCAGTATTACTAAAGAATGAGGAGTGATCCTGTCTCTTATGTCTCTCTGTGACTTAAAAAAGATTGCTGGATCCATTGGTTGAGGTCTAAATGGGCTGTGAATAGGACCCCATTTCTTGAGGTGATATTTCTGGAATTGAAACTTAAGAAAATGTAATTTTGGATGCCTTTTGGCTTCCTGGCACTTGTTAAGATGCTTCAGTAAGGGTTTGAGGTAACTGGGTAGGGAACTAGGAAAATGAACTTCTCTCTATAGTGTTTTCAATGGTTTGTGCAGCATTAACATACATACATATACACATACATATCTATATGAAATACATACGTACACACATCTATATGTAAATAAAAACCTACCCATAATAGAAGTAGGACAATTATACTTTGTTCAGAAGAGTCAGCAGTTCAATTTTCTCCTCATCCTGTGCAGTTTCAAACCTATCAAGCAGGACATGCATTTCTCTCTACTTTGTTTCTTCATTGCTGTGTTTGATCCAGCACAGTTTGTTGTTCCCTCCTTCTGCTGCACCTAAATGGTTTTTTAAAATAATTTGCGTATGAGGGATGTGTGAGTGAAAGCCATGTCCAAACAGGAGATAATGTTTTGAACTTTTCAGGTGTTGGACTAGTACATTGAAACTACTCCAGGATTTTGTTTGGTTTGGAAAAGGAAACTGTGGGGTTTTTTGCTCTTAGTAATAAAATCTCCAGGGTGAATTTTGATGGCTGAGGTCTGTTTTTCTGAGTTTAAACATTCAGCCTGCGTAACTGAGATTTTTGCCAAGGCAACTGGAGCTACTGTGTTGATCCTATGGAAAATTTTAAAGTGAGGCTGTACCAGAGTGTTACAGGTGTGTTCAGGGGCTCATCCTTTTACAGTTTGACTCTGGTCCAGAGAGGTACAAAAAGATGTGGGTGTCTGGACAATATGTTGGATAGGAAACTTGACTGAAAAAGTTCTAACATAATCATTATGTTACTGGACATAGCCAGTAATTGTTTCTAATATCTTTATTTTGGATTGTGCTACAAATGACTTGTTCTTTATGAGTGGAGCTAATTGGATCACTGAATGAGAAGGATACAGGGAGAAAAGAGGAGTAACTAACAATACCCAAGTTGGCATGTGCTGTGGACTTGCTGTCTGGTTGAGGAAAGGAATGAAATCCATTGAATGCATGTGCACAAAGCTGTCTACCAGTGGCTGGGAGCTGGTTAACTGCTAATCCAGGAGCTGCATGCTGCTGGCTCTGAAGCTGCAGGCTTTGCTTGGCAAGCAGATTTTGAAAAGAATGGGACTCTTCTTGTGTCCTTGAGGATGGACACATGCTCTTTATCATCGCTATTCTGTACCAAGACTGAAAAATCGATTCTGAAGGAGAAAGAAATTTGAGCAGACTTGAATATGTAGTGGAAATGTAGGAGCTCTACCTGGGTAAAAGAAAGATTAGAGGATGGTGTGCACCTGGAGCACTACTTGGTGGTGTTCTTGGTCAGGCAGTTTATGGCTCTCCAGTCTATAAGCACATGCAATGGTTTAGGGGTTTAATGCCTTAGGGTTTAATTGTGCTGTACTTGGGGACAAGGCAGGGCTTTGGCCAGACACTCAGCAGAACCACAGTGAGAGGTCTGGGCTGTGCTGCTGGGATAATTCCTCTCCTGCTCAGCTCTACTCTGAAATGGGCTGCTTGTAGATGTAGAGGGAATAATTCATAGTGAGAGGGGATCTGGGAACAAGTTAGTTTAAACTCCTAAGCCGTTCTTGTCCAATCCATGAGAAAGTGGTATTCAAGCTTCTGCAAGAATTGAAATTACCTATAAATAATAGGATAGGGTGGCTTAAATCAGAACATGTATTTCTGTGCTGACAATGCACAGCATCTGCTTCTGCTTTAAGCAGGGACTGAAGAGACTTGGCAAAAAAAGCCTTTGGCATCACATGCAGGGGGAGCTAATAAAAGGCTATAAATCCAGCAAATATATGGGCCTCTTCACATTGACAGTTGCCTTTGAGAAAGTAATTAAGGATGGGGATGAAATTTTAAAGAAAACACATGCTTTGGGAGACTGAGTGGATCTCAAACAACGGAAGAGCAAAGAATGTATCAGTACTTTCTTGTGGAGTATAAAATAACCAGCCTTTAGAGTTTGAGCTGGAAGTCAGAAATTTTGCCCCAGACTCTGGTGCCTAATTGAGGAATGGCTTAGCCTATGGTATGTCTTCGATTTCTGATGAATCTTTGAAGTGAACTGTGTAGCTGGATAAAACACATGGTATTTATGTTTCGACAGCAAAACAAATGCCATGTATTCATATGCTTGGACACTAATCTTTTGAAGAGAAAAACAAAACCCAAACTCAGCCATGATAAAATCTTGGCAGCAAAGTAGACCCAGATGAACTGCATTTTGTATGCAATACAAAAAAGCTTCAGTTTTCAATTCCCCTTCCCTGGCTGACTGGCCTTAACACTTTCCAGTAAATAGTTTGCAGTTGCTTCCAGGTTATTTCACAGGCTGTAGTTATCTTTGTGATTACATTCAATATTCTGTCAGTGATAAAATTCCCCTGATGGTTTTAAGGAGAGTCCATGAATGTGAGATGCTACAGGACAACTAAGCAATGGAATTCTTAAAGAATCGCTCTTGACTATGATTCAACTTGTTTGCAATCTGTCCTAAAACACACCAGGACTGTATATGCTTCTGCTGTGGCTCTCTCAAAAGGGTATTGTTTCATGGGTAGTAATTTCAGGTGGGACAGCAATGAAGGTGGTTGTACTAGACAAAGTTATAGTTAGAGAAAAACCTGCAAGATTTCTCTTTTCTGCTTTGGCAAGAGTGTTTTTATTCAAGCAATAACTGAAATAGTGTTGAGCAAATTTGAACTTCTCAGGATCAGTGGGAAGGAATGGTGATAGAGTGGGAAATGGCTCAAAGCCACCTCATGTTCTTTCCTGTATATCCCTGATATAATCAGGGCTTTGAGCTGAAGTCTTGATTTCTAGAGGTAGGAGCTCTTTTAGAGGTCTTTTTCTGTAGTGAGCTTTTCTCAGACTGCTGTGCAAGGCTGATGACATTCCAAGAAAAAAAAATGCATTAAAGGAAGGCATCAGCAATACTTGTGCTTCTTTTAAAGTCTGGGTTCTGTTTCCTTCACTCTTTGCCATGTTTTAGCCCCATTATTTCCAGTGGGATTTAAATAGACTCTTCATTCTAACACAGGGCAGACTTGCTGGCCTTTGGTTAGCAAAAAGCAGGAGTTGAATTAATATCTTTTCTGACAGTACCTTGAGAGTTTGAATAGCCATTAGCAGTAAATGACTGGTAATTACTCTGGCTTCCTAACCTAGCAGAAACCCTGCTGCTGTATTAATCTCCTGGCTGTGGAATGCAGCAGAAAGGTGTTAGGCTGTGAAGGCCGCCCTGTGCAAAGCTGAACGAAATCTCAGTCAATAGATGAGCATAACCAGCTGCTGCCTTTTGATCTGGAGAAATACAGGACTTCATTAGCTCAATAGCAGGTTATGCTCTCATTAGGTACCAAGTAATGTTATTTCTTCATCAGATTTCTGTAGAAGTTTGCAGTTTACATTGCTTAGTACTGGTCTAGGGAGAGACTATACAAGACTCCTGTATTTTCACACAGCTCTAGCCTGGGAGCTGCCTCTCCAGAGATGTTTCAAAAGGAGCTCTTTTCAAAATGTGTTTTTATTGTGGGGGCAAAGTTCTGCAGAAGAGCTCAGGAAGGTGTATTGATGGGAAGGATTTGGTTTAGAACTGTTGACCAGCTTCCCACTGATTCAGATCTTAGTGTTCAGGAAACCAAATGTATGCTTTATGAGTTAGCACAACTGAAGCTGTATATAATTTTATAATGAACCATGTAATAAAGGAATGAAAGGTCTCATCTACAAGGAGTGCTGTATTTAAAGAAGGGCTTTTAGTCAATTTTAGTACATTGAAACAAACCTGTGGATACTCTTTAAATCTGCAAGCTTCATGCAAGCATGCAGTTATGCTCTGTAGATCATTTGCTGGCCGGGGGTGTTTTTGCTAACACATTCAAGATGGGTGTTTGGCAGTGTTTACTTTGAACTGCCCTCATGGCTGAAAGGGCGAGTGCTTTGTTACACATCCCATACTGGGACTGCTCTCAGTGCTACCAGAGGCATGTCAGTTTTTCTGTTGGTAAAGTTGCTAGTAAAAGTCTTGGAGCATGTTTTGGCCAACTAGAAAGTATTTGAAAATCTCATCCAAGAAACAGAATAGTGCAATCTGTTATTTTTGTGGGATGGTGGGTGGATTTACAATGCAGTTGAACCAAATAAGATCATGCATAGGCTTCTGAGTCTCTGTAGTAATTCTGCTTCCTTCAGAGCTCAGCTTCTGTTTTGTCTTTTTGTAAACCTTCTCAAACAGTATGGATTTAAACCTGTTTCTGTTACTGAAATTATCAATTTAGATCTGGGAAAAGCTGGTCCAACAGTAAATTGGTGTCAGTCACAGCCAGTGTGTTCATACCAAAGGCTCTGACTTATTTGCTGGCTGAGACCTGGACCACAGGGAATCCCAAGGGTTGCAGAGCTGAATCAGTGGTACACTGGAGTCATAATGCCAAAATTACCGCTTGCTTAGGTATCTGTATATAAAATGAAAGAGATTTAAACTTTTGAAGCAGATTAGAGTGAACTTTTAGGCCATTTTTTGGTGATACTTATCAAGATGGCTGGGTAAGATTCTACAGAACATTGTATGTGTGTTTGGGTGATGGCAAAATAAATTCTTATGGTTTTGTACTTTTTCCCCTCTCTCCCTACTCACTGGACTTGAAATCTTGAAAAGTGCTCAATAAATCCTTATTAACATCTCAGATCTTCTCAAACTTAGTCACAGATCCTGTGCTTCAGTCTTGTGGAGTACCCACAGCATGCATCAGTTTCTCCAGAAAGAATCTGTATCTCTGTACTCCATTCTTAAAAGACTGTAAATCTGTTTCTAAATTCCATAAAATACCCAATGGGCTTTCCTTGACACCAATTATCGATCATACATGTAATTGAATATTCTATTTCTGGAGTTTATATCTGAAACAATATAGAACAGACTGCCTTAGTTTAGCACTCAAGTATTGAAAACTTGGCCTACATTTTGAAACTGCAGGCCTTTTTTCCCTAATATTTCCCACAGAATAATGCAATAACTTGGGCTTTTGAAGCACATGATATAAGGTGTGATCAGATGCAGTCTGCCTAATGTTTGCTTACTTATCCCAGCTGTTTCCTTTCAGGGACAGGACACTGGTGGACCTAATTGCTCCTTCCCAAGAAGTGTGCCTGCAAAATACAAAACTTCCTGCATTAGGTGATCTGTACAAAGTCTCTTGCCAGCAATGTCTAAATGTAAATGTCAAAATTGAGAATTTAGTGAGTCTTATTAGCTGAAAGCTGAAGTTTGTTAGTCTGTCAATAAAATAGGTAATGCTCAACATAAAATTAGCTCTTACTAAGTATGCCACAGTGCCACTTTTGAAGGAAATGCTTGTGGTAATTGACTTTCGATGTTCTGAATCACTCCTGATGTTCTGAATCACTCTTCTGCTTGTACCCCTCTTAAAGCACAGGAGAGAAAGATCTGGAAAGGAAGGCAGCATTTAGTCAGGTGGACAGAGTTTACAGGATAGATACTGAAAATAGGACCAAATATGAGAGGCAAACACCTGAGAGATTTTTAGATGGTTTATGTGGGTCCAGTAGGTGTTAGCACATTGTCCTAGTAAGCACAGATGAGTAGTAAACCCAGTTCTTTCTACTCACCACTTGTTTCTTTGAGGTTTTTTTTCTTCCTTCCTCCCTCCACTATAGGAAAAACCCAACTCTTTGTTGATGGAAGTACAGCAAATAGGAAGCATTATTTCCCCATTTTCCCAGGAGGTGATTTACTCATGAGCAGTAAAACTCCAAACTGTCTGAACTGCAGGTTTACCCAGATCCCAGGGTTCAGTTCAGTCCTCATTTTGATTTGTAAAGAAAAGCAGTGGAGAGGGTTAGGAGACATCCTGCCTTGCATGGTCTTTCATAAGAATTGAGATGCATTTGAAATACAAAACAGATGCATTTGAAATACAAAACATTCTCTCTTCAAAGTGTCTTTTCAACTATGGATAAAAGTCAGCCCTGATGGGGTGGATTAGCTTTATCTAGGGTGAGATTCACTCTTCAGCTTAAATACTGGTGTTCTTCTCCTCTGGATTTCCTGTGCTTCCAACTGAACTCAGAAGAAGAAGGATTTTGTATAGGTGGCTGTTGATTTATTTTACCTCCTCTTCAGAGCAAAGTGCCACCCTGTAAATTCAAGTGGATAGAAAGTGCATGGTGAATTGATTGTAATGGGATGTTTTTCTGCTCTCTGTGCCTGTGCAATCCAACCAGGCTTGCAAGTGGTTCAGAGCATGTCAGTTCCTAGATTCCATGGGGCATAAGGCAGCCAAGCAGATAGTACTTAAATTTACCCAGTGATTTGTATCCCCACTTCAGCTGAAATTCTCAGTGTCAAGCCTTTAAGCTGGAGGTTGATCAAAACACCTTTGTTTTTGTGTTAAATTACAGTGTCAGTCTTATAGAGCTAAGTTTTTTCACCCCTAAAATGCAGGTGCTATGCATATAGACTTATATTTGAATTAATTACTTCCATTTGTCATATATTGGCTACATAAGTCAACAGCAAAAAAATAAAAGGACCTGTCCAAAGCCTTTAGGGAGCTCATTTAATGTCTCACATAAATATTGACTTACAGAAAGGCTTATCATTTACATTAAAGGGTGAGTATAGAATAACCAATAAACCATTTTCTAGAATTGTGATTCAGCTAAAAGAACATAAGATTTTCATGGAGCTTGATGTTCTGCATCACAGGAACTAGTGATCCCAGGGGTGGGTTACATCTTTAATATGTGAGTCTGTGTTTGGTGCTGTTGGATATTGAGAGGGTAAAACAGTGAAAGAATGCAAAAGAGATATCACTAGTTCATGATCATTTGAAAATGGTCTAAAATTTTGAGGGCCTGAATTTGACAATATCCCTTTTTAAATATAATCATCGTTTATCCTGTGCCTAATAAGAGGGAGAATATGCTAAGCAGTACATAATCCTTGCCCTGAGGAATTGTTCTATGCTCAGTGGATGTAAGGCACCAAAGAGAGCCATGGGGGTGCCATTATGGATGTAAGAGGTGCAGTAGGTGGGATTTGAAGATGCACAAAGCACTGCAGATATAATGCAGAATAAGAAGCAATGCGATAAAAGTAATTTGCACCAACAGATACCAATGGTCAGAAACCAGAACCAGGTGCTGGTTTAGAGGCTCCAGAGTCATGGTGACACGGACACAGAGGGTACCAACATTTCAAGGTTCAGGATACAAGAGGAGTGGAAGAAAGAAACCCTTTCTTTATAGGGGGAGCAAAAGTAGCTTAGTAAGCAAAACAGCTGCCAAGAAAAGATCTGTGATTGTCTCCTGCACGCTTGACTGCAGGTAAGAGGCAGCTCTGAGATTCTTTCAGAGAACAGGAATATCTCTGTATATTTTTAGCTGTCATAAATGGTGTTCAGGTGTGGTAGAACTGAAGGGGAAACAGCCAAAACAAAGAGATTTTGCAGACAGTTTTGAGCAATATGTAAATGGTTAAGCTGAGGGATAGACACTTAGAGAGGCTGTAAGGAACCAAGGCTTTGTAGTGGCTTCAGTGCTTTAAAACCACGGGGGAAAGAAGCAGCTGTGTGTATGTGTTGTAATTGTTTATTAAGTAGAAACTGGCTGTTTGTAGTTAGTACCTCTCACTTGAACTCTGCTTCCCAAAGACCTAAAAGCCATTGGGGCTTAGAGCACGTGTCCTTGTGGGAGTTGGGAGCATTAGAGAGCAGTTGGAAGAGAGTTTTGTCTGGGAGCCTGGGCAGGAGGAGGTCAGACTTGTGTTAGTCCCTGTCAGTGTGATACAGCTGCAATCGCTGTCTCTGCTGCACTTTTCAAATGGATCCCATCCCTGGGCTGTGTGGCCCAGGGTTGTGCACACAGTGCTTTTCCATTTGTGGTTCCATGAACAGCACTCTTTTTAAAGCTGAAGGCAGAGATGAGTGAATGCAGCTCCAGATGGGAACTGACAAGTTTGAAAACATGTCAGCATGTGTATATTTTTAATTTCAAAGGCATCACGCTAGCATTAGAGTTGCTTTAATTCTAGAAGTAACTCTGTAGAACTATACAATTTCTAAACATCTCTGCCATAGAACAGGCACGTTGGCAAAAACATAAACTCCTGTGAGCCAATTAATCTGTAATGAAGGTGAAATATTCTTATTCTGGTCTTTTGGACTGATCAGCCGCTTATAGAGGATGTTGTTGTTTAGACTTATTCTGACATTGCATACATCAATTGCAGAGAACTGAGGAGGAAAAATCTGTTATGGATACCTAAATAATCTTGGCTTTTGGAATTCAGTCCACAGAGTTCGGTAAGGTTGAAACTGAAGATTAATCTAAACAGATTCTATTAATAGTGGTGCTGCTAGGAGACTGAGCCTGAATTCTCTGTACAACAGCTGATGTGTGCTCTGAAATATGTTTGGTGTTGGTGCTTGAGATGTAGATTTGGAGGTGGGAAAGATTCTTAATGCAAGCTTTCCTTACATGGGGATTATTTTATTTCCTAGTTGACTCTACAAAATGACATTGCCCTCCAAGGCCATTCTTTTGCCAGCAGGGATGCTCGAAGGGAATGGAGGGTGTGCCTCCACTTTTGATAATGGAAGGCAACATATTGGACTATTTACAACTGCTTCTCACTTCCACTGTGCCAGACTGACACAATAAGCAGCAGCTCTGGAGGTCATATCTGCTGTGCCTTGTGTGTTGGCAGGAAGGCAGTGAAAGGCAAGACTGAGTACTCAGTGTCTGTGGGTATTTGAGACCTTTGGGAATGCCAAAATGTAGGTTACAGTGAGGTATCTAAACAAATAGACATGTGGGTTCAAACTTCCCTCCACACCTACACTCGACTTGCTGAGCTGTAAGCTAAAGTGGAATCTGAGTGCCTGATTCCTACACAACTTCTCTCCTGAGCTGGAAAATATTTGGTTAAATAAATTGTTAAATAGTGTCCTATTTCACAACAGAAAGAAGGATTTTTTTTTAATTTACATACCTAGAAAAATGGCTGATGCTGCTTTATCGTGGCCTTCGCTAACAATGGGTTTTGTTTCTTTGATATAGTTTGTCAATGTTTCTGTATTACTGCTCATGTGCCATAAATCTTAGAACAACAACCTGTGATAGTAACTGGTACAAAATGTCTGTGGGCTTAATCAGTGTCTCCATCAACTGCTTTCATCTCAGTGAAAAGAACAGAAGAAAAGAACAGAAATAGCCTCTGCTGTAGTGATAACCTGAGGTCCCAAGGCAGCCATTGCTTTCTGACCTGCTTGCACAGTTTCCTCTGGACCCATTTCCAGAGCACAGCTTTGTTTCAGGTGTGTGGAAAGCCTGGAGGTGCTTGGTTAGTGGGCCCTGGCAATTGACCCTAGAGGCCTTTGCCTTTTCTGCTGGGATCATTTTATTGCCTTCCTGCCTGAGAACAATGAGCTTTTAGTTCTGACACTTAGATGTTATATAAATGGCCCTTACATAAAATGCAATAGAATGGTAAAATTGCCTAATTAGTAACACACAAAGCAGACTACATAATTGCATAAGAAGTGAAAACTACAGATGTGAGTACCTGGGCATGCTGTGTGGTGTTATTGTAGGAAGCCTAGTTATAGTTTCTGGGTTTTTTTTTTCATGAAAAATGTTTATTGAGCAAATTCTAATAATCTCTGTAGAAGAGATTAAACCAAAATTGACCTTAAAAGATAACAGAAACTACTAATATACTGTTAGACCAGGTTTGAAATGACTTACTAATGGCAAGCTGTGTCCAGGTTGGTTCTCTCTGATGGTAGGAACCTGCCAGAGGTGTGGTGCTGAAAACCACTCAATGTTACAGTTAGAGCTTGCGTGCTGCTGGGATGATTCAGATATTGGTATTTCCCAGCTTTGCAGATATCTGCAAATGTTACATTCCTACTTTCTACTTTTAAAAAGACATTTCTATTGAGCAACTTCTTATCTCTCTTTACTATTTTTGGTATTCCAACCAAAGACGCCCAGATTGAATTTGAATACTGTATAAGGCTATTTACTCTATTTTGACTGCTTCCTAAGGAAGTGCCTGGATTTTGCAATTGCCCTGTCAGCTGAATAATTTCTGAATTCATTGGTCAGCTTTCACGTTTGAGAAGAGAGCTGGAAGCCCGGAACAGCATTGCTCTTTCTGAAATGGAAGGGTGACACAAGTGAACATTTCTGCTCAGGAGGAAGCAGCAACATTTAGCTGTTGCACATCATTTGGCAGGAGCTGACCAGTGAGTTGGCCAGTGTGGACAGGTCATCTTTATTTAGATTTGTCTCTTTATATATGAACTGTATACACATATATCTCTAAAACAATGGGAAGAGCTGTGAGAAATACCTGAGCATGTCAAACGAGACCAAATGATAGAGAGGAGACTACCTCAAACCTGAAACACATTTCCTCTGAAATATAGCTGTGATCCTTGGGTTGTTTTTCTTTGGGGCTCATCTCACTGCTTGAAGTCAAAGAAAACAAAGTGCTGTTTGATTCGATATTATTGCTGGGAGGAACTTCATGGGTCATCAAATCCAGCACTATAAAAAACGTGCATTCAACCAAAAGCACAGTTGATAGATGTACCTGCCCTTCATCTTGTGTCTTGAACTGCTTCAAATTTCTGATAGCTCAGATGTCTTGCTTTGAATGAGAATGGAACATTTTACTGTTGGTGCTAAATTATGAGCTTACTGGCTCTGTCTGCCCTCAGCTTTACTGCCAGTGGCACAAGAATGCTGGAATAGATGAGAAGTGATGAATGAGTAGTTCTTAGGGTTTTTTTCCTAAGTGTCTGCTGTTGGCTGCTGTCAGAGACAGGAGCCTGAGCTTGCTGAACTTGTGCTCTGGTATCAAACAAGTGTTATTTTCTTAAGAATTTTGAAAATCCTCTCTCCCTGTGAAGCAGAGGAGGGGAAGGAGGGGGGTCCTGCATGACTGGGCTGCTGTAATGCATCAGTCTTGGGCCAAGGAGGAGGAGGGCTGCAGTTCCAAACACAGCATTCATGTTGCCTCATGCTGGCTGCCTTCACCCAAGGACTGATGGCTGCACATCGTTCCTGTCAGCCTCACTCCACTGTCCCTTGGACTTTCCCAGGGAACTAGCTTGGTTTTTTCCTCAAATGGTTTTTTCCTCCATTGTGCTCAAGTGTCAGAGAATATCTGTGGAAATGGGAGGCTGCTCCATCACACTCATGTTTTGAAGGAGAGCTGGAAGCTGTGCAGAGAGATGATCAGAGGTTCATTACACACCACCTTGGAAACAAAATGTTTGGTTTTATCTTTAACTTTGAAAAGCTGTCTGTGTCTTAGCCAGAGATTCTGTTGTTTTGTTTGAAAGGCATGACTGAATGTGAAAAAGACTGAATTGGGACTTGTGTATACAAGTTTTAAGACTGTAAATGATTGAATCTACCATCTATCTGAGTTTCTAGGGGGATCTCTAGATTTCACTTGTCCAAATGTGACCAGTTTGAACATCTGAAATTGCAAATAAACAAGTTAAGCTTGGTGCTATGAATAATAATGTTTTCACCATAAATAGTTTCTGAGTTTGCTGATTTATTGGTTCACTGCTCTTCCTCCCTTCTTGATTAATTTGAATGTCTGAAATTTCCTGACTTTAACATTCATGAATTTTAAAAAACTGATCTTACAAACACTTGCACAGACACACATATAGGGTCAGTTTATCTTTTGACATTAGAGCTTTGTGAGCAGTAAAAGCATTGACATAATCCTGGTGCATCTGTTTCTAACTGGATGTTGAGTCCACTCCTGATTTAATAAGGAAATAAAGGGAAGCAGTGTTTTGTATCTTAATATCCAGGGCACATATGAGTGGAATAATCTCTCAATTAAAGTTTTAATTTTTTTCCTTTGTAAATATTCCATTTTAGTAGGTTTGGGTCTTAAACTTTTCCATTGCTCCTTAGGGGATCGTATTGGATGAGCCTTGGACAAGGAACATGTGATGCTTTTTAATATTGACAGGTCTTGAAAGCTCCTGAATAGATTAAATGTCTTTTTGCCTTCTTAGAGATGGCCTCCTTGCCCTTTTTAGAGTTTGGATTTAATCCAGGAAAAGGCTAGGACTTAGCTCAGCTGCAAACAAAACCTGACTACTGGCTCCTGAATTATGAATTGAAACTTCACATAATGGAAATTTGAGGCCCAGTTGTCTAAACATAAAAGTTGCCTTGCAGTATTGTTTTTGAATGAGTGCAGGTAGTTTTGCTGGTTTTTTTCTGCATAGCTTTAGCTTCCCTTCCTGTTTCATTCTTACTTGTTTTAATACCTAACTGTAGGCATACAATATGTAATTAAGGGGCTCTGGTACAGGAAGCTTTCAAAATGCATGTGAAATTTGGAAAACATAGCTCTTTAACCTAATGTTTAAAGGTACAGTGTGATAAGGGTCTAAGGAAATGCTTGCAAGATTAAGTAAATGTGTATATCAAATCCAGCTAGCTTTAATTCCTTCTTGTCCCCTATAATGTTCAGGGGAGATTTAATATTGATTTGGTATTCCCAAGTGCTAATTTTGGCTAGAAAATGTCAATATTAATTTAATTACTTAATGTTTCTATCTCTGTCATCATCATAGCCTTGAATTACTTCCTTTTCTTTCTCCACTCTCAAATTTAATATTGATGTAACTCAATGTTTACTTCATATCCAACCCTTACTAGAATGATACAGGTGTGCATGCCCACAAGTATATCTGAAAGTCTGTGCAGGATCTGGTACAGATGTAAAAAAGGTACAGCTAAAAGGAACAATTGTCTTGTTTCACCATCTCTCACCCATGGGCATTCCCATATCCTTGTTGATTAAAGGACATTTTTCTGAACAGCTCATAGTTTTGATCTAATGACACCAAGTGAAGGATTTGATGTTTTACTTCTTGTTTTCTTCCAGTAATTAATTGGCCTCACCCATAAATTGGTATCATATTTCTAATTTGTCTTGCTTGAATTGTGCAGCAGCTTCTGGGACTGAGCCCCACTGTGTCAAGAGTCCTTTAGCATTCCTCAGGATTACTTCTTGCTGTTTATAATTGTCACTTCCCAACAGAAAGCATGTTTAAAGCCTCCTATAGAAACCTTTAGTTTCAACACTCAGATGTTTTTCATGGTGGCTTCTTTTCTGCCACCTTCAATTTTCCAATGCAAATTTAAAAATTTGGATACTAAGATTTGAATGTAATACATCAGTGATGCCACGGAATCACATCCTGGCTTTCTGTTCCCTTATTTCAGCAAGCTGAAGGCTCTGTGAGTCATTTATTCATTGTGCTGTGGCAGTGGCTGCTCCTGAGTCACTCACCTGCCAGGATGCTGAAGTTCTTTAAGACATCCTCTTTCCTGGAGCAATTGCCTCTGCTCTGTGTTACCAGAGGTGTAGCTCTGTCTCTGGCTTTGCCTGTTTTAAGTGATGTCAACTGAATATGTGCACATTTTTCTTTATACTTTTATTTTTTATTTCATTCTGCCAATCCATGTGTTAGCAGAACATTTCTTCCAAGGAACTGGTTATATCTAGACTTCAGCATTTTTATGTATCTGCATGAGCATTTGACTGACTCTGATAAATGCAAAACCAAACAAGAGCAATTTCATTCCCCAGTGACTTTAGACTGTCAGCTACTTTGAGATCTGTCAGTTAACCAACCCTTAATCCATTTAGCATGTGCTTTATTGACACGAGCCAAATTTGTAGTCAGAATATCACGTGGTGTAAGTCACGTGCCTTGAAAGTCTTAAATACTCAATCAACTCTGCCAACCAAATGTGTGATTTCAAATTCTGAAATCAGGTTTGTTTGAATATTGGTATCAGAAACACCTTGAGATTGCCATTAGTTGCATTGCTGTCCTTTAATAGAAACCTGTGCAAATTTGTCAGTTTCTGTCCAGCACTGGTTTTGGACAAATGAGGTTCCAGTGGCAAAGGCATGAAGTTAGCAGTCATTTCTTCTGGGAGCTGGGGAGAATTGCATCCAGTGAGATTTACATTTAAAAAGGAATTCATTACAGGCTGAGTATTGGTTAATGCTGTTAAAAACTGCAAACAGACTGGAAAATTTGGAGCTGATATATTAAGTGTTGGGTGAGGAAAGTGTTTCAAATAGATCACAGGCTGCTGGCTTCCATCTAGACACTGGTGACTCTGGTAATTGTGCTTCTGTGTTCCAAGTGCCTGTCAGAGGTCAGCATCTCTGGGAACAACAGTGTTTGTACTTGATGTCTTTGTTTATACTTTGATTCACAAGTCTAGTTTCTTCTTGTGTTTTCTTCAGTGGAAAGAGACGTTGTTAATTAATGCTCTCAGATAGGAATGCCCATCACAGTTTAGCTAAATGTAGCATGCACTTCTTAATAGGAATGCTCATCACAGTTCAGCTGAAATTAACATGCATTTCTTAAATCTTAGAGCTCCATGACTGGAGAAACTGTCCTGGTCTTGTAACCAAAAATTAAACTGGGGTTACTGCAGATTTCAGCTTGATCTCTTGCTTTAGATTCTCAAGTTCAGTGGCTGTTGCAGCAGCTTCCCAGGGCCCAGTATCTCAGGAAGAGGATCTCACTATTAGCATCACACACTGAGGGTTCGGGAGGAGAAGTAGAGCTGATTTGATGAGATAACTTTTCTGCTTGAAAGATAATATTGAAGAAGTTTCAGAATATTCAAGGGCTTCCCTCTTTGCAAATTTATATCACTGTACTGTAATTTTGAAAGAAGAATCTGTTGCATTGTGGGAAGAACGTCATGAGTTTAAAATAAAGTCTATTTTAGTTTTGCATAAATCCATCCTTACTAATCTTAATCTGCCTTTACTAATCTTGCTAACCTTTGCAAAATTGGAAAAGACTGGTTTGAAATAAAAATTGTGCAAACTCGAGTCAAAACCCACTTTCTGAGGCCAGCTGGTGTGCAGTCAGCACCCTTTACGTGCTTCTGATGGAGCTTCTGATAACTTGAATTACCCATGACTGATGTCTTTATCACAGCCTCCATGCTGTAAGGTGAGGGAGAGCCATCTGCTCACAGCAGGATTAATCCAATTGATGGCCCATGAACACAAGCTGCTGCTTCATGGATCTGCCTCTCTGAGTGATGGGAGAGGCCTTTGCTGTCATATCACTGTAGACACAGGCTTGTGGCTCACTGCACTTGAAAAAAGTCCCCCAGCATGCCCAAGCTTTGTTTTCTACATCAGCAGCAAAAGAAACACTTGTTCAGGGTGTTCTCACCTATGGCTTGTACCTCAAGAAAACAAGGCTGGAACTAAAACCCATAGTATGCTCAGTATTGAACCATGGATTAAATATTTTTTTGCTTAAGGAGTATAATAAATATTTATTTTGGGGAAATGGCAATGTCAGCAGAAGACCTAAATGCAAAAAAATAGTTTGAGATTTTTTTCTTTTTCCTTTTAGTTCCTTTGAGCTTTTCCTTTAGGCTTTCATTATTAACAATGAAATAGCAAACCTGCTCAAGGGCAGAATTGTGCTCTGAGAACCATAAGTGTGGTTATAAAAACAGGTTTTTTCGTCCGTAGTATACCAGATAGCTTAAATTTTAACCCTGTAAAGCAGGATCCATGAACTGGGCCATATGAATTTTTGCTGATAAGGTTTTGAATTAATCCCATTTTGTACAGACCTGTGGTTGCAGAAGCTTAAGGAAATTCATCACAGTTGCAGATTGTTTTCCAAGTAATATCCTCATGGACTATGAAGCCTATCATTTTATGATAAATGCATAAAGGTTTTGCTTAACTTCATTTTTGAGCCACTCCATCTCTAATCTCCGTTGCTCTGTTTTTAAGCAGGCTTTGGCAGTCTGGCTGAACTACAGTAGTGCTGACATTGAAATTGCACAGTACCAGCTGGGGGGAGGGATGTTAGAGGAGGTTCACTGTAGACACAGCTTGGATTTTTCCTCCCCTTTGATACAGCTGAAACTCTTTACTTCCTGCACAGACAAGCAGTCAGCGTGATTTTTGAATATTTGGGTAGAGGATAATATACAGCAAAGTAATGCCACTGTAATCCCTAAAGATGGGATAACAAATAACATCCCTGCTGTACAGGCAGCTAGAATTATTCAGAAGGTGTAAAAGGGCTTTAATGTTGTGAGGAGCTGCCTGTAAAGGGTGCTTTTGAGTAGGCACATCTGTAACTTTGCACATGAAGTCAGAGGCAGGCACAGAGAGGCTGCTGGGTTGTTTGCTGTGCTGAGGAGGTGACTCAGCATCTGCAGCTGCTGCCAGGTGAGCTCAGAGCTGCAGGTGGGGCTTCCAAGGCTGCTCTGCAAAACAGGGTTTGCTCCCAGTGATCGAGGCATTGTAAGCACTGCTCCTTCCAGAACAATCACTGTTGAGGTTACAGCATTAAGTAAATATTTTCCTTTATATTAGTGTTATTTAATCTGCCTGGGTAAAGGGAAATGACAGTAGTTCTGGGAAGAGCTGTAGAGGGGAACTGGCTCGCGGGTATTCGGCTCAGGGCTGTTCTGCTCTGCGGGGCTGTGCCAGGGCTAAAACAGGGGCAGCAGGGGATATTTGGGCCAGGATTTTAGCTGCCATTGCCAAAATCTGGACCAAAGCATGAATGGCTTTGATAATCAACATCTGCATTTTAGACATGGTTCCCTCTTGCTTACTGTAGCAGCAGATACTAAAGTTTGAATTTCTGCAGGTTGAACTATTTTGAGATAACTGCAAAAGGGAATGATTGTGTGAAGAGATACTGATATACTGTTCTTGTTTGTGATTACATCTGAAGAGAGAACTATCCAAACATTTTTTGTTATCCATGGTCTGTGACATGAATTTGCATTACATATCTGTCTCTGAGGCAGATGACAAGCTTTTACTAAAAAAAAAAAAACCCAATCTTAAAACTCTCTGATTGTAACATCCATCCAAGGTAGTGTTTGTTAAAAGTGATTGTTAGTTGTACAGGAGTGTATTGGCCTGTTCCTTTTTTCCTAGTTTGGGTTTTGCAGCCTGTGGTGTAGTGTTAAGCTGTGGCAGCGTGGGAAGCGAGCAGGGTGTTGGCAGGCAGGAGCTCCATTCCTCATCCATTCAGAATCAGATGGCCCAAACCCACCCCAGGTTTATTCATCTTTCTACAGGTTTGTTAATATTTCTACAGATTTCTGTCCAATTCCTTACTTTTACTGTCATCTAAGTTATTGTAGTTACAGTATGTAGGCTTATGTGACAAATAGCAATGAAGTGAAGAGATGCAAAAGTGGGTGCTGTTAATTTCAGTTATAGTCATTGAAAGGCTTTGAAGAAATTAAAAGGCTTGGGGTTTGTTTGGTTTGGTTTTTTTTCCTAAAAAGGTATAAATGAAAAGTGCACCTTTTAAACAGATGGATGTGTGAATGATGAGGAGGTAATCTGATCTATAAATATAAATGGAATTTTGTCTACTGGCTTCGGGCCAAAAAGCAATAGGTTTAAAAATAATTTTAAATCAAAACCCCCTGCTTTAACTTGAAAGTAGTTTTTCCTCTGAACAGAATACTTCACAGTGAATGACCAGAGAGGCTCTTGATGAGAATTGCTGTTTGACTGAGGAGCTCTGTGAGGCATGCAGATCTGGAAGTCGCAGCATGCTATTCGAGCCTTGTTGCCAAAGTTCTGCAGGCCAAATTATTCCCAGTATGACACCTAAAAACTTAATCTGTGTTGATGTGTATTTCCTCTTACAGGGCTCCTTTGCAACTATGAGTTCAGCTGTGCTGGGTCCACCTAGCCCTGTATCCTGTCTGTGACTGTAGCCAGTAGCAGTTGCTTGAAAAGGAGTGTTGGAACAAGCCAGATGAGATGCTTGGCCAAAATACTGTCCCTGATTCCCACAACTGCAGTCCAGAGTGCTCTTAAATCAGCAGTAGTGCCTTCTTTGCTCCGTGTCAGGCAAGGATCACAGAGTGTGTTGCAGAGTGCCCTGACAGCACAGCTCATGCCGGGGCTGGGGCTGCCAGCTTTTGGCTCCTTGTGGAGGAGTCAGGAGATCCATCCCCAGCTGTCCCCATGGAGAAGCTGTGCTGGTCCCCAGGTGGGGACGGACAGTCTGCTCAGGTGAGCATGTGGCTCCTTCCTCACCAGCAGGTCCTGGGCAGCAGTCCCACACACAGCTACTCGGAGCAGGCCTGGGAAGGGAGTTTGCTTTCCTGAGCTCAAGCAATATTGTGTTTTGGGCATCAATGAAGAATAATTAGTTCTTAGTTCTAAATAATTCTTAGTTCTAAAAATTCTTAGTTCTAAATAATTAGTTCTTAGTCTAAAAAATTTTTGTAAGAAAGCTGAATAATTTAAGAACACCTTCTGTAGGCAAAAACTATTTAGCTAAAGCGGAGAGTTGAAATATGCAGAGGAAAAGCCTCCTGAAATAAAGGGCAGCAGATGTTATTAGGATCTGTTTTACTGTCACAGAAGTGCTGATCCCAACTCTCCATTGCACTTCTATGCTGGTGCTTTTCTTCCTGAGAAGGCAGTGAGGGTCATATGAACTGTGTTTCCTGCTAACAGCCCCACTGTTGAAAACTTAAGAGAGCTTTTCAATTTGCCAGACTTCTGGTGAAAGCCTCTGATCTGCGTTACACAATCGAGCCTCAGTTCGTGCCTGTCGGAGGCCGGTAGCTGGTAACATGTGGGCAGCTCCAGTCTGCCTCTGAAAGGTTTTGTTCAGTGTGTGCCTCTGCTCGGCCCCATCAGGCCCTTGTACTTTTCAAAATGTTAAGTGCTCAGCTTTGCTCCAGTACATTATCTCACAAATCTTCTATTGTTTGGCCCTTTTCTGAGGAGCACATTATGTGTGGTGGCACGAACCAGGCCAAGCTGTGTCTGCAGTGCATGCAAAGGTGCTCTGGGCTGCAGCTGGTGCCACCCACCGTTGGGTGGTTTGGGACTGCCTGGGTTGGGGGTGCTTTAAACTAGTTTTTCTTGGCCTAAACTTGTCAATGAAAGCGTAAAGTGCTGTGGCTTTGTTCAATGGGGACCAGCAGTGACAGGTACATAATGTTCCTATTGGAGTTGTCAGAGGGAAGGGAGCTAATATGATAACCCATAATACTTCTGTGATCTTGAGAGATAGCTGTGCTTACGCATCTGATTTCCACTGGAGAGGGTTGGAGGAAAGTAAAACAATCCCTGTTAAGGCTCAAATCCAGGCTGGCCAAGCTGCAGAGTTTTCATCAAAGGCAGGAAACAGATGGATGGGCACAGCTGCAGGAGGAGCTGCAATGTCTCTGGAAAAACTGCCCAGGCATGTGCTGCAAGCAGGGACACCAGGACAGCACTGCTGTTCTGCACAGGGCCTCAGCTCTGTGCCAGTGGATGGATGGTCCCACAGCCCCAGCAGCTCAGGGAGATGCCGTTTTGGGGAGGACCCTGCCCTGGCATTTCTCCCAGCACTGTACACTTGCCTGTTTCCAGGATTTGCTGACTGTAGTCGAAGAAAAGTGCATCACAGACTTATTTATGTTTCCAAGTCTTACATCTCTGGAGTGTGCTGCAGGCCCAGTCCTAGGGAGCTCAGCCTTACCTCCTTTGCAGCAGCACCTCATTGCCTCACCCAGAGCCAGTCTGACAGTCAGTCATTGCTCCTGTGAAAAATGACTCTGTGCACGTTCTTCATCTGGCACCTTCAGGCCTTGACTCCTCCTATTTACTTGGAAGGTGCAAATATTTAGATATCTTCCAGAGCAGATCTGTGTTATTGTTATTGTTATTTAGAAGGTTTCTTAAGCAGTTTAGGTTTTTCTTCTTTTGTGTCGTTTTTGACAAAATCAAAGATTTTTACAAGCAAGAGGCCTATGTAAGCACAACTGTGTAGTGGGGAGAACTTTTCTTAGTTTGCTTTCCCTTTTCTAAAGACAAAAGAGCCTTATTGAAATGTGCTTCCTTTCTGACTGCTAATTGCTTTTCCTTCCTTCCTCCTTGAAATGATCTTAACATTCTCCCATCCTGTTGGGTATAAATTTCAGCCTGGACTGTTTTCCCTGTTGAGGTGTTGAGTCACTGGCCTTGAATGGGAACCTGTGATGAGTTAGGGAGAAGAGAGGGCTTGGGAAAAAAGAGTTTTTCCAGCAGTTTAGTGGTACATGGGATGAAGTTTTTAAAAAACAAGGGTAAGGTGCTATTCATTCTAGCTTGGGGCTGCCCGTATACTCTTTTCCTGGTTTTATTTCTGGATGCTTTTTAATGATGGATCTGGATAAATTCCAGGACATAATACGCAAAATACATAAAGGAAGAGCTGGTTCCTGTTCAATAACAATGTTCCATTTTAAGCTGTCTCAGGTTAAAGAAGAAAAAAATATGATGCTATATCACTCAAATCCATTTGTCTCCTGGAGGAATGGTGCTGAAATCTTGGTTAAAAGGCTCTGTGTGGGAATTATGCCCTGAAGCCTGGATATTCTCCAAGGCTTAATTAAGCTTATTCATAGAAACCCTAAACTTTATGAACTGGACAGCAGACCTCTAAATTTGGCTCTAAGTGCACAGAGGGTATTGTTTCTGCACATTCTGATTAGCAACACTGAGCACAGACATACACTTTGGAATAATTAGTAAAATGGACAGGAATTAAATACAGTTTCCTATCTGTATTTTTCTCCCTTAAGTAAGGTTGTATTTTGTGTGATGTTGGGTTGTGTCATGTGAGATGTATCTTCTCTCTCTGTCTTCCATCCAGAAATTCTTTCTGATCTAAAGTCCACAGTGGCAGATTTGAGACAAAAATCTGCATCTCCTCCCATGTCTTCTTGCTCTGCAAGATGTAGAAAACAAGGATGAGCAATGCTATTAAACCAGCAAGAGTAAGGTTAGGTTAGTGCCTCACACACTTTTGATAATCTCAGAGAAATCTGAACCCAAATATCTTTGTTACTACTGTTATTGATGCTTTGGAGGTTTCTTTTGCCCTTTTTTCCTCCCCCAAGCAATATGGCTGAGAAATTAACTTCTAAAATCAAGACTGGGATTATTATTGTAATTATTGTAAAGTATCTGAGCTCATAAAAGCAAGTCATTTTCTCAGTTGGCTTAAGCAAAAAAGGGTGGGTTTTTTGTTTGGTAGAAAAGGAGGTGAGACTTCAAAACCAGTTGAAACCAATGTGTACTGCTGCTTTCATGGATTTGTTTAGTTTGCAATCCTCCCTCTGGAGAGCCAGCAGTGAAAAGGGTCACAAAAGTGGTTTACAGGACTTTTTTGTTGGTTTTTGAGGGTTTTTAAAGTTGTTCTACTTTAATTGCAGATCAGTTTATAAGAGATAAGACTTTTCAGTAATACTTCCTTTTTAGAAAGCTCCCCCCATAGAGGTGAAACTGAAGGGTTTGCTTGGAGTTTTTTAAGAACTCTACCTTGAAGGAATATTTCCTTATTTTTGGTATTACTTAGGATTTATGTGTCAGAATACTTTTTTTACAACTTTTCTCAGAGCATCTTAAATAAGTGTGAAAAAAAGCTGAACAGAAGTGTCATTTGGACGGAGTGAGTTGTATGCTTTGCTGTTGTCACAGTTTTGTCAGTGTTGGGGCAAATAGCAAAATGTCTTCTGTTCAGAATTTTGTCCACCCAGAATTCCGCTCAGATTAGTTTTGAAACTTGCTGCTCAAAGGAATTCAAGAAAAAATATCCTATGTAAAATTTTTAAAAAATTTTGTAGTGCTAACAGATAGAAATGTTGATTGACTTTATTTTTTTAATGTAAGTCATAACATTTAGACATGTAAAAATATAAGTGCTTTTTAAAATGTAAAATAGCTCCATGAGACTGCCTAACTCTCTGTGCATGACATCTCCAGGCTGCTTAAGTACTGTTTGCTTTGTTAGTGAGATGAAACAAGGATTTGAGAATGAAAGACAGTCATGGTCTGGAGAAGCAATTGTTATCAGTGAAATTTATCTCTTGGAGAATGAGGCTCTTAGAGCTGGAAACTTCGGCTTTGACATATTGGAGCCTGTGTTTCCCACAGATGTGCAGGTCCTGTTCTGATGACCAGGAGTCACTGTGGATTTCAGTGAGCTATTTCAGCTTCCATCCTGCTTGAAATTGTGCACCTTCCTCCTGTCTGTGCCTGAATAATGAGGAAAGAACCACAGACTGGAAAGCAGCTTAACTAATTCAGGTTAAAGAGGCTGCAGTTTGGGATAGCTGAGGTCTCCTTACTATGGCAATTGCCTACCCAATGTGTAGAGTGTGAGTAAAGTGTCATTACAGCATTCCCAAGCCTTGTGGCTGCTGACCTGATACTGGAACATTTTAATCTAACACAGAACAAATATCATCATCATCTTTCATATCTCTGAAAGCAGCACTATGCTCTGTATCTTTTATGTTTGATCCTTGCAAGCACTTTGAATGTGTATCTTTTGCCCAGTATCCTGCTTTTGAATTTGCAGTGCAGTATCATAACACTCATCTTTCAGTGAAAGAGCCAGCTGTAGGATGAAGCCTAGGAAAAACCTCGGGGTTACACTCTCTGTCTGAACTGCTTTAGAGATCAACCCAGCTGAATTCTAATTTAGAGAAGAAAGCTTCCCATGCTACATTTGCACTGTAAATATTTAGGGAGGTTTGTAAGAGTTGAAGTCTCCTTTAGGCTGGTGGTTCTGTTTTCATGAAAAGTTTGTTTGTCAGAGCCCTTGAATACACACTAGGGAGGAAAGAGGTGAATAGAAGTAGACCACGGAATTCTGAATCTAGATAACATCATGTATCAGGAGACTAAACTTTGTAATTAAATATTGAACAATTCTATCCAAGCCTTTTCACATCTTAGATTTGAAGTTCAGTAGTGTGGTGCTAGCCCATCTTGAATCTTGAATGTCCATCAAAAAATTCAAGGTCAAGAAGGCTCAGATCTACCAATGAGTTCCTTTTTGGTTGGGAATGCTTGTAAGAAAGCTCTTATTTTTAGTGTCTGACATTGGAGATTGGAACTGGGATGGAGGTCCTTACAAAAAACATCAGACCAAGCAACAAGGCTGCTTCCCTGAGGAAGGACACGATGGTGTTTGGCTGCCAGATTCCTGGACAAACTGCTGGCTGAGCAGTGTCTGAGTGGAGATCAATGCAGGGAGTGTCTGACATTGGAGATTGGAACTGGAGTGGTAGAGGGATGGAGGTCCTTACAAAAAACATCAGACCAAGCAACAAGGCTGCTTCCCTGAGGAAGGACACGATGGTGTTTGGCTGCCAGATTCCTGGACAAACTGCTGGCTGAGCAGTGTCTGAGTGGAGATCAATGCAGGGGTATTCCCATTCTGTATCTTCTTATTGAGCACAGTTCTATGGGCAGCAGTAATTTCAGCAAATCTAGGACAGTTTGGGTTCTTGCTCTGCCCTTTGGCTTAAGGCTGTAGGTGTGTGTAAACTGAAAACACCATTGTACAAATCCAAAATCACAACCCTCTGTAACAGGTCACCAGCCTGCCTGTAAGGAAGTGGCCATGTGTGAGAGGGACAGGTCTGTCACCTGGGCAGGCAGCAGGGAAGTCTCATTGAGTCCTCGGTGAATGGCAGCATCCTGACATGTCAGGCTCATTAGGGCCATGCTGCTAATTTGGTCAGGCAAGGGCTGCCAGGCTGCATTGTGTGGGGTTAAGCAGCGTGAATAGAGCCCCTAAGCAAAGCTGCTGGAATCTGCTTTTGTGCTCCCTTTGGATGCCTGTCCTCTGCTCCTGGCTTCTTTTCCAGTTCCAAGTGACCACGTGGAGTTTTGGCACGGTGAGTGCTGTCCGTGGATGAGTTACAGATTGCAGAAGTGATCCAACTTGTGCTGAGGGGAGTTAGTCTGCTTCTCTTCTCAGCTGCTTTTGCATACATACACTTAGAATGTAAATTCACTACTTTGTGGGATTTAATTAGAAATGGATTAAGCCCTTTCTCTTTAAAACCCAATTTGAACTGCTATAGGTATTTTCCTTATCATCCCTGCTCACATGTGCTAAGCACTGCCTGTATAGCAATTAAAGTTTGCATTTCTTTTCTACCATCAAAAGATAACCTTCCTCCCCTTCCCACGTGCAGTGGAGTCCTGCAGGTGGGTTTGGAGCTCTGACAGTTGTGCCTTCCACACACGCTCCAGTCCCTGGAGGAGCTGGGAGGTTGTGGACTGACCGTTTGGACCCAGGAGATTGGTGGTGGGGAAAACCTGTCCCATGCAGCCTGGCTGGGTGGGTGTGCTGGCTCTGCCTGTGCCTGGCTGGAGCGATTCCTCATGGGATTGTTGTGGAAGGTTGAGCAAGGAGAAGAGATTGTTTTCATCTCATAAAGGGAACAACCAGATTGTCTCACTGCTGCCTTTCCCCAGCGTGCGTCAGAATATTGTTAATTTAGGAGTTGGAACCCAGTGGAGGATTTTCTGATTCTCTACCATGTGTTTGCCTTTGTGACTCCAGTTTCTCTCTCATCCTTTGGGGATGTTTTCCCCTGACATCTTCAGCCTTACCAGAACTTATTTTTGTTTCTGCCAGAGAAAACACTGACATTAATAGTTTTTGGTAACCATTTTCTACATCTTCATCTGATCAATCTGATTATGTTAAGGCTGAGCCGAATACTCCATTAAGAGTTTCAAATGCTCTCAGAACTGCAGCAGGAAGAGGTTTCCCAGGAGACTGACTGTGTGTGCCTGTGTGGAACAGACGTGGTGGGGAATTGGCCTGCACAGTTCCCTGGCAGAGCAGCACAGCTCCAGCACTTCTGTCACCAGACACCTGGGCTGGGAATAGACACCTGCTGGGTCAGGCTTTTTATCACACTGGGGGGTGCCCTGCCCTCCAGAAGCAAGGGGAATTCGTGCCTCTGCCTGTTCATGTACAGGGATATTGATGTAATGCAGTGCCCCATTTTGGGAAGCAGTGTTTTTCCAAGGGTGGAAAAATGCTGGCTCTGTGGGAGGGAATACTTCTTGCAAACAAGCACTGAATTTCCTCATTTTACTTTACTAGGGATTTCTATTAGAAAATAAGGCTGGAGGGGGGAAGTTTGGAATGATTCTGGGAAGCTTTGACTCAGAAAGAGGAGAATGATTCATATTATTACTGTTATTTATTAAGGAGAACAGACCATGAACCTGATCTTTTACTTATCTTTGGAAACTTAAAGCACTTATGCAGTGACCCCAAAAGAGTTTGTGGGTTTGAACCAAGGTCTTTCAACATAAAAGCTAAATCCCAGCTGTGGGAGCTGGCCCACAACATTTTAAGAAGATTTATTTGTATTACCTTCATACTTGATAAGTATTTTAACATCCTCAGTGCATCCCTTCTCTGTTTGTGAAATGGGGTGGTAAATAAGTCTTGAAACTTGACCCTTTCTGTGCTGTGACAATGGTCAGTTTATCTCTGGTTATTGCTGGAGTCTTGATGTAAGAGGTCATTCATTTGAGAGTCAGTCTAGTTTTGATGGGGAGATTTTGATTACTGAGAAAAGTAATTTGTTTAGTAGCAACGTTTTGTGTCTTTTTAATTAGGAAATAAACCTTTACTTCTCCAAAAATAACTTTGCTGTTAATAATTAAAACCTAAGATAATCAAAGGTGTACATTACAAAGAAGGTTTTAAGCTCCATCTTAAGATAATACTGAGAACTGTGAGGTAATTTATATTTGTGTTTGTATTCTGGTACTATGAAAAAAAGATAAGTGCAACCTAAAAAATGTTTTAATTATATTTGGAAAGAGGATTTAAATAAGGAAAAATCAAAACTTGACACAGTCTATGTCCCACTTGTAACTTCATTCTTGTACTTCAGAAGGTAGTATAACTTGATATTTTAGCTAATTGCTTAGATAATTTCTTTAAAGAATCAATCAGAAAGGCACTTGACTGTGGCCACACAGTTTTATCTTCTCCACTTGTAGCATCACACTGTACACCCCTAATACTTCTGGTTGTGCTGTCAGTGGCTGAGTCAGAGAAGCTAAGAGAAAGTTTTAACTTGTAGGTTTTAACTTCTAGAGTTTGAGACTGGAACAAATATCTCCATTATCCTCCTGAAAAATCCTGTTAGCAAAGCAGTCCCATCATATCTGAGTTACTGGCTTGAATATTGCTTCTGTTGTCTGCTAACATATAGCAGCTTAATCTCAGCAGAGATTGAGAAAGCATGCAAAGACTCTGCTAGCAAGACAGAATGGATAGAAAGGACAAATTGTCACAGCAAGTATAGAAACTTGAACTTAGACTGTATTTTACTGCACTGGGGAAGGCAGAAGTCCTCATCTTCCACAACTGAATCAAACACTTCTGACCAACTCAGCATCCATCCCAGAAGGATTTCCTTAAACTGACTTATGTCAATTGGAATAAACACACTGTGCAAAGTTAAGAAGTCTCCAAGGCTTTGGATAATCAACAGAAATCTTAATTATGTTCAACTCCAGATAAGAATTAATCAGTAATTACAGACATTTAGTTGACATGTAAGCAGTCCTGTGAGGTCACCAAAAAACATTTATTGGCTCATATCTATTAGTGGAATTGGAAGTTTTCTTTGCTTAAAGGTCCAAAGTAATGCCAGCCACAGGGCCATGGAAGAGATGTGATAAGGCATTGAAAATCCATCAGTGTTTTCTTCATAAAGCTGCAAAATAAACACATTGAACTCTCCTGTAGTCAGTTTATGCCTGAAATCATCTTGTCCTGTGTGCTGTCAGAGAGTCTGAGTAACTGTTATGGTGAAATAAGATCCTCTGTCAGGATTGTAAATACCTTCCAAAGCTGAACTCAAACAGAGAGCCATGCACTCGAGTACTGGAGTCTGTGGGTGCCATTGCAGGGAGGGGCTGTGTAAGAACAAACACATGTCAGACATATTGTAGAGATTTCCTCCTACTGGGCTTGGACTTCGTAGCTCACTCAGGTTGCCAGAACTGAACACGGTGCAGTTTGTGGCTTTTGTGTCAGATTTCTTAATGCAGTGCCTGATGTACAAATACTGCAGCAAAATACAGGGATCCATAGTTACCCTACCCTACCTGACTCCTGTCCTTGATTTGACCTCTGGATCTCTCCTTGGCTATCCTCATCTCCCTCCCCAAATTAGCAATCTCTGCATAAAGAAAATGAGCATCAAGATCATTCCCAGCAAGGGGTATCCTCATAATAAGACCAAAAGCTCCATTTCATGGAAACATTTTGTGAGTCAGCATGCTGAAATCCACAGTTCAGGCAGTACATCCCAAAGATCATTATTAAGTAGTGTGGCTAAGAACTGTTTTCCTGGGAGTGATTTTGCTGCTTGGGCAAATCTCTCACAGGTGCAGCCTATTAGGAAGTCCAGACTGTTTCCTATAAACAAGCAAGAAAAAAAATCCAAAGGACAGCAATGATCTCTTGTCTTGCCAGCAGGGAAAGTCCAAGAGAAGACTTGGACTTCAGTAGAAGTAGAATCTGGAGGGGGGAGGAAATCCATAGTCTATAATGGGATTTTTGGAAGGAACCATTTATTCTGTACAAAATTGTCCAGTCAAAAGAGCTGATAAGTTTAAGGAACAAGCAGAAATACCCAAGGAAAAGCTCAGGTAACCCAGCCTGGTTATTGAATTGAATGCAGCCCTCTCTTTGTATGGTACAGATGGGCCTGAGAAGAGATTTAAGTCATCTGCTATGCAACATGCATTCTTTGCCATAGCCAATTTTATCTGCAGCAGCCAAGACTGATTGTTCAAGTGGGGTAACTCCAGCATTTGCAATCTGAGAGTGCAGCCCCCTTTTTTCTTTTTTTTTTTTCTTTTTTTTCTTTTTTTTTTTTTTATGGAAGATGACCCCAAAGAACCCAAATTACAGGGACCTTCCTCACCTGAGAGGCACAGAGTTTGGTAAGTAGATATTATTGAAAATTCCCTTAAGAACACCCCCAGCTTCAGCCCAGCGATGCAACACTGATATGTTCCTCTTTTCTCCTAGGAATGAGAATTCAAGTACCAGCAAGAAGGTAAGCTGTGAGTTATTACAAATTTCACATCCATTCCAAAAAGATTCTTCCTAGAAATCCTTTGAATATGAAATTCAAATACTATTTGAAGTCAGTTGTCTTGGAAAATTTTCTGGTCCTTTTTTTCTACCCAGTTCATGCAGAATGTGATAATTTATTCTTTTGTTTCCTTGGCTGAGGGGAATTCAGTGTGTATTTTTGCTTCACCCCACTAGTTTGAGTGATTCATCTTGCCTTCCAAAGTGATTTCATGTCCATCAATCCAACCACAAACCCCTTTTTGAAAACTCCTTGCTGCTGTTATATGTACTGAATAAATCCCAGCCAGACTACCTCAAATATATGTTTCTGTGACACAATAAAATGATTGCAGGGATTATAGCTCTCTGTAGCTGCAACTGAGAGCTATTTCAGCATTGAGCTAATAAACCAAACAACCTTCCCATTCCCCACCCCACTCAGTAAAACCACTGCAGAGTGTGTATAACCTGTATTTCATCTTTTTCTGCAGCATCCAGAAGAGCCTGTGGAAGCAGCTACCTGGAGCAGCCCTCTCACTGTTTTCCACCTGCAGCCTTATGAGCCTTGTCTCCAAATAGCTGCACTGGGCCTTTCTCCTGGCACTGAGTACTCTGCATGTTGTTAAACATTTTCCCATCTGGTTTTGGCTCCCCAGTGGATTTCTCCTGAACCCTGAAAGCTGTGAATTCTTTTGAATGAAAATGACCTGACTGAAGCAGAATGCAATTTGAAGAGTCTTGCACATGTTAGTGCTATATCCTGGAAGCCTCCCTTCAGGATTAGTGGTTCCTCAAATGCTTCAATGGCTGGAGCTGGCAGTGCTCTCACAGGCAGAGCACCTCTCAGGCGGCCTCCTTGGCTCTGGTTTTGCCTTGGGTTATTTTCACTTCTCTTTCCTCAGAGCTGTCTTTCCTCATCAGCTCCTCTTCTTCCTCTTTTACTCGTGAGTGTTGCTCTTCAAGAGCAAATTCTCATCAACTTAAATCATGGTTGCTTTGGCTTCACCTTCTGCTCTTTGTATTTCAGTATTACATTTCACTTGTTATGGTTTATTTTTAATCAAACCATATCACATTTCTTTTTGGGGCCACAGAAGTGTGTTTGACATGTTTAAGTTGCCACTGTGAGGTTCTTCTCCAAACAGAATTCAAACCATTATGTTGCAATCTGTACCAGAGCCTTTCTAGCAGCTGTGTTTATACAGTTTCTAGTAAAATGGGTCCCTGATTAGGATTTTGAATAGCTCATTCACTGAAAAAATGGTGTTTTGAACTAGCTAAAGCTATTTTAAAAATTGGGATAATATATGATTAAAAGTTTTGGTTTGAAGGAATCAGTGGCAACACCCTGCCAAATTTTAGGCCCCAAACATCATCACCATTAGTATAATAAAAATTAAGTTACTGGATTTTAACTGGGCAAGAATTGGTTTTCTTTTTCTTGTTAAAAAAATTAACTGAAAAAGATATTTGTCACAGATTGAAAATTTTATGTTCAGTCACCCCAAAATTGTTGAAGTTTGGGTTCTTTTTTTTTGGAATTGTTAAGCAACAGTGATTTGAGGACAACTTGATGTAGAACAGAAGCTGAACATGAGGCAGTTCTGGGGCTGCTCCACAGTTACCAAGACAAGCAGTTTGACAAACCAAACCCCATCTTCAGCTGAGTGACAGTGACACACAGCACAGACTCTGTGTGTTGGGCAGGTGGGTTTTCAGGAGCCTGTCTGCTCCTTCCATGCCAGGCAACCTCCTCAGGAGGCTGGAGGAGCAGTAGCTGCTGTGGCAGCAGCAGTTTTCTGCAGGGAACCCTGCAGGCTCTTCCTCCCACTGGTGAGGCTGGGGGGAAAAAGTTCCTCATCTTTGTTATTCCCCACAGTGGAGGTGGCAGCTGCATTGCCACAGTTCTGCAGGTTTGGTTGCTTGTGTTCATGCTGTGGACACTGGCACTGTACAAAACCAGTAAGTGCACGTTAAGGAAGGAAAACACAAGTGCTGCTTCTGCTCCATTAAACTGGAGCTCAGGATTAAAGGACCAAAATCTACTTCAACTGACAAACTCCATATTTAAATGTTTTTTAAATCATAACCTAAGAGCAGAGATTTATGAGTTTGTGTCATGATCCATAAATCTAAATCTCGTCCTTTGCCTCTAGACAAATGGCTTGTAGAGGAATTTGTAGTGGTTTGGATAAGTCTGGGTTTCAGCAGTCAGCCCTCTTAAGTCAGACATATATGAAACATCTGTGATTGTTTGAGGAATTTGGCAGAAAATCATGTACTTAAATCACATTTTCCCTTTTCAAAGTTGGAAATGTCCATGTATGAATTAGACACACAAGCCACATAACTCTGCACTTGTGAATTAGACAAAGTATCAACCTGCTGTTACCTTGCAAATCCTACTGCAAGGCAAGAGCAAGTTGATACCTTGCTATAGTGAAAGAGACCAGCTTAAAGTTCTTTAAACTGTCTACCTTTTTTGTGCCCCAGAATAAAATCTAAGAGCTTTAAGGGAAGTTGCTGCTAAATGGCAGGCTACTTTAGTGTTCAGAATTTGCCAGTTAGCCAAAAGACTAAGACTGAAATCAAAAGGTTCTTTGAGTAAAATTATACAAACCCTCCTTTGCAGGCAGAGTTGCTGAGTTACGTGCATAGCTGTCACATGCTGGGCCCCTGAGTACATTCACCATGCAGTTGTGCAGAGTCTGTCTAGAATCATCTCATCCTGTAATGAGATCATGTGAATTCAAAGCATATTAAACTTAATCCTAGTTTTCAGGATTATACCCTGTAAATTTAAAATTGCAGAGTATAAAAAACACGTAATGTTCTTGACTGCTTACTATAAAAAATGGGGCCCAGCTCATTGTGAACCAGCTTTGGTTCTGCCACTGAAAGCAGAATTTGGTGAAGGGACTTCAGTGGGAGATTCAAGCTGATGTCTGGTGACCTTTGTCAAGCAGAACAAATGATTGCTCTGTTTGCTAGAATTGTGTTAGTGCTGGATGCTTCTGGTACAGCCTGAGCAAACGAAGTTTAAATGTCTGGCTGTCTATCAGCAAACTTTGCCTTTTGATTGAGTCTGTGCTGCAGCATGGACCCTCCAGGCAGGAATTGAGGCTCTGCTTTATTTGATGTCAGCTTCTTGAATGGTCCCAGAAAGTAATTTTGCTTGTAATAGAAACGCATGATGAAAACAGACATAATCCTAAATAATGTGTTCAAATCAATTCCTGTGTGTCAGATTCCTGCATAGCAAATGTTCTTTGGTACACACAGGAATTGCCTGAACAACCCAAGGAAGAGGCTGTCACACACATACAGGCTGCACCTCTGTGAGCTCCAGCTCTGGAATGACAAAGCAGAGGTGTCAACTATTTAGGCTTAACCCAGCTCACAGTGGACACAGAGCCAAAACTAGGCAAGAGAACCCCCCAAAAAAGAGAAGCCAAAATTTGCAGCTAGTTATTGAATAACCTCTAAGAGATAAAGGCTGTATGATTCTGACTTGACTACTGAAATGCTGTACATTTACTGTGGAAGTGCCCTTTGTTAGCATTGAACTTGAGGATGTGCAAGATTTCTTAGCAGCATTCAATGACCTGTCTTGTGTTGCCAAGACTTTCCATATTCAGCTCCCTGCTTTATTCTAAGGACAAGCTTAGTTGGTTGCCAGTAGTCCTTCTGAAGCAGAGGTTTTTACTGAGCCTGATTGAGCAGCATCACACTGGAAGGAAAGAAGGTGGAAGGATTGTCTTCCCCAAAGCCATTGCTGGAACAAAAATTACCCACACTGGCTTCAGTATGTCACTGCTGTGGAAAACAGACTTATTGTTTTCTTGCAGCTCTTTCTGCCATCTCCTTTACCCTTCTTTCCTTTCTGTCTTCTGTACTTTGGCCTCACTGTTCTCTCCTCTACATCTCTCCCTGTTTTTGCTTACTGCTCCTCTACACACTTAATCCAAGGCAGTCAGTTCCAACTGGGTTTTTTGCTTTATTCCCTGGGAAACATCTATATCCTTTCTGTTCCCTTCCCAGGGGCTTTTTTTAATGCCAGCACTGGTGCATCTCAGCCAGCTGCAAACTTCCCTCTCCTCCATCTGAGCAAGAAGTTGACAGCAGCAGACTGGGTGCCTGACTGGACTCAGCTGAGCATCTCCCTTTGGATATTCTTGGTGGCTGCTGCCACGCTCCCCACACCATGGCCCAGTTTCTCTCTCTGTGGTGGGGGTGGCAGGGAGGGTTGGCCCAGAAAGTGCAAACCAACCTGGCATCTTCCACAACTGTATTTTTTACCCCCTCGAAGAATACAGTTTTCCTTTTAACCTGTTAGGAAGGCATTGTTGACATCTGGGGGGTAATGCAGTGTAGTATTTCTCTTGCCAGCCTATCTGAACCATTTCAGGAGGTTGTGGCTGATTGGCAGCTGTCAGTCCCTGGCTGTGCATTGTCAGTGTTTTGCTTAGGCAGGCTGAATTGCCTGATACAGCTCTCTGGAATGTAGCAGGAGGCAGTGCAGCATTTTCATTTAATTGCTTGTGGAGATAGCTGCAGGATTGTGGTGTCAGAAAATATTGCTAAATCTCCAGGGATTTCTTGGCATTTTGTTGCCACAATAAAGTCATAGTTGTCACAGTGGCTTAGTACAGCCACCAGTATATGTACACTTACTTATGCAGCCTGAAAATGTAGTGCAATAATAAAATACTCCATTTACATTTCTGTGACTTGCATTCATTTGAGTCTTCTAATGCTGCTTTTGTTATTCACTGTATTGTCTAAATGCATATTTCTTATATATGGAATTTATAAAGATGTTAAGAAGAGTTGTCAGTAAAGTCACATTTTGCAACCAGTCTTAAACATGATCCTACTTGTGGGTTTGTCTCTGCTGTTTTTATTACCTAAGCATTTCAGTTTTGGAAATCCACATTTATAATGAATTTGTTCCACAGTAGAATTGCCATGGCATTGTTAATACCAAGATGACAAGTGGCCTGAAAATGAACTGTTGAGCAAACACAAGCAGTTTCCACTTGAGCTCTTTTTGACTGTCCTGAAGCCCAGCCAGTCCATGTTGTGGAGCATTTGCAAAGTAAGATTGATGCAGTGCAGAGCTGCTGATGAGTTACAGGAAGGCAGTCAGTTGAGATCAAAAAATGAGGTTCCTGTGTCTCCAGCTATCCCCCAGCCAGTCAAAAGTTTGCTTGCTTTGAGAATGTAAAGGTATCTGTTTTTCTGTGTGTCATAGCTAAAACCTCCATGTTCAGGGTTATGTTCACTATATGCAAAATATTAGCCTGCAGGAGGGATGGATTTTTCCAGTAGAAATTACCTTAGTTGCACAAGTGTGAAAAACACTTGCTCTGTATGGTGTTTTTGAAGATCCTTTTCTTACACTGTATTTGTGTCTGTTCCTCTTGTCTCCAGTGAGATGTTTCACTTAAAGCATTATGGATAAATCAGAAGAGCATCCATCCTGTGAGCAGCATGGAGAATATTCCAATTATCTTCTTACCCATGTCTGTGGGACTAAACCATGAACATCCCTGCCAGGTTGCTCAGTCATTCTGGCCCAAGCAGGGCTGCTTACATGAGTAAAAAAATTCAATGTGATCTTGCAGTGCTGTTTAACAGTCATGGGCACACTGGTCATGGTAGGGTGTTATTGGAGGAGCTTTCCTCATGCTTATCTGTGCTTTTACTCCTTCTATTTGTCATTGCCTTGGTGCCTCTCACTTCTGGATTTTTCTTTAGGAGGAGCTTTATATCTCTGTTAGGATACATTTGTGAATTCACTGCTTTTTCACAGGACTTAAACTGGAGAGAGATTTTGAGTATGTCTTACAGAACAGATGTGAAATCCAAGCTAATCAAACTAATCTGATAAAATAGGTTTTAGAATTAATCTGACATCAATCTGCTGCTCTGTAAAAAGCACACATCAGCAGTGCTTATTGTCTGTAGCCATAAGAGAGGGAGAAAAAAAATCCACATGCATTCAGCTACTGCAGCAGCAAAGACTTTCCTTAGAACAGTGAACATGATAATCACAGTGCCATGTGTTAGCCTAACCTTGCTAATAAAGGTTTGTGCTCAGACCCAGGCTCTCTGAGAGAGACTGAGCTGAAAATCATCCCTGGAAACCTGGCAGATCTGTGAGTTGGGTGAAGGGGAGATAAAATATGATTTTCAGGCTGTAATGAAAGATGGCTTTGGAGGACATGTGCATGTGCAAGGAGCCCGAGGGAGGAAGTGGAAGATAGGAAATTCTTCGTCTTTGAACACTGACAAATCACCTGGCTGTGCTTAATGATCTGACAGCATCTTCTCACCAGCTGCATCAACATTTGGGCTATTCATCACCTTTATAGATTCACAGCATTAGGTAGCACAACTTTTCTATCAACACATGATTTTTGCTGGCTGGTGAGCTGCAGAAAAGCTTCTTACAGTTCCTTTGGTAGGGGAAGCAAACAGGCAGGTAGTACTCCATGTCAGATTATGGGATTTATGTCTCTGAACCATTTCTGTCTGCCACAACCATTTCAAGTTTGAGACATTGATTCCAGAAACTTGTATTTTGCTATTCAACATCAAGGATTTGGTCAGAGTTTTCTTCTGATCAAATTATTAATGTCTTCGTAAACTTGCCTCTCAGTAAGACTTCCCAGTGTCCCCTGTGATGAGTTTAGGAATGACTGAAGATCATAAAAAAAACAAATGGAGAGGTTTTCATAGAGACAGCATTCATTTGGGGAAGCAGTGGTATCTTTACCATTTATTACTGGGAAGCAACTTTGTCATCACATTTGGGAGACAGCTGTTTACAGCTGCTGGATGGAACTGGTTTTTGTAAAGCTGGTTTGGTAAGAAGTGACATTCATCACTGATCCACTGAAGGGCCTTGCTGCTGCCAAGACTAATGGGTACACTGTAATATCAGCAACCCTATTGAAATAAAAAATGAGAGGTCTTAAAGTGTTTGGGGGTTGGATTTAATAACATTTTAAATGTTTTTGTGTGAGGGTGGTGTTGATGGTTCTGGTGGTGATGTTATATTGGTCACTCGTGTGATTTGCCCTAGACAGAAACATAAATCATAGAATTTGGGAAAGATCTTCCAGCTCAAACAACAGACCCAGCCCCTGCTGTTTATAGTATGGAGTTTCTGTCCTGTTTCTCTAGCACAGCAAAGGTGAGAAGCCAGTCAGGAGCATGTTCTGATTTGACTGTGCTTATTAGCTCTTTTGTTTTCATTAATTTTATTTGCATATCTGAATTTGCCTAAGAGAGACCTACTAAGCAGTGTTTAAATTAAACTTTAGCATTTGCCAGAATAAAAAGGGACATTATACAACTGATGACAAAAACTACAGTTTATGCAAGTATCAAAGAGGACTTTGGCATAACTAACACAGTACCCTATGCAAATATTCTTAGTTGAAAAGGAATTAATCCCTATCCAAAGGGCCAGCACAAATCTTTCAATGGCACATAAGCCTGCTTTTGAAAGAGCAGGTGCTTAGCAAGCCCTGAGGATTCTGATTTCCAAACTGTACACTGCATTGACACATGCCAAATACCTTAAAAACAAATTTCCAAACTTTTATTCTCTTACAAATTTGCCATGAATTCTGTGTTTTGTGAATTTAGATGTAACTTATATGGCATGCAGAAATTCTGCAAGAGTAGGATCATTTAATTCTGGAACTGAGCAAAATCATCTTTAAGCTAGGGTCAAACCAAGCTGTAATTAAGGATTGGCCAGGTCCATTTGCCAAGCTGCTCATTTTGATCATTCATAGCAAGACACCCTTATTTTGTAAAAATCCTTTTGTTGGTGAAGACAGCAGGCAGGTTCTATTCTGTCCTCGAAGAAGGTGGCTTGGTGCCAGTGTCAGCAGCCAGCAATCCAAAGTGTTTTGTTTAATCACAAGATTAATTTTTCCTTTTATTGGCTTTTTCTTTCAATATCACCAGGCATGACATGTTGTAAAACAGAAACAGTGGTTGAACAAGGGCTGGCGAGCATCTCTAGGCCCCCTGGCTATGTTGATAGCAAAGTGAACATTTGGCTTGGTGTGCAGCCATGAGAGACTCCCAGGAAACCAAACTGGGAGAACTCTCCTGTCAAGGCACGGGCTGTGTGCCTGCTGAGGAAGGAGGGAAGGGGAGGCAAGAGCTGTGCTGGGGCTCATGTGCTTTTCCTCCTTTCACACTTCAAGCAGCTGCAGTTTCAGTAGCACATCAGACACTTGAGTTTTTGTGCTGTAGATCCAGTCCTTGGCTGGTCTGTGGTTCTATTAAAATGTATTTATTTTAGCCTTAGTGTGGTCATATGCAAGTTAACTTCTAAATGGAAATGGCAGAGGATCCAAATCAAGTTAAAGATTTGTACTCATCCCACTGAACACAAGGACTTGTGCCTTGCATTGATTCATATAGGAAAAAAATTACTTTTTTTTTCAGAAGGATGATGTTAGATTGAAAACTTCTTTATCCTCAGAGTTTTCAGCAGTGACTGGATTAGCATCTCTGGTGTTCTGAGCTATCATGCAGAAATCTGATCATGGGTGGGAGTGTTTATGGTGGAGAGGCTCTGTCTGTCTGCTCCTGTATCTGCAAACAACCACGTCTGTTTATCTTGTTTCAGGGGACTCTGGTGGTCTTGGAATGTAAAATTTAGCAAAGTTTGGTGTGAGTGCAAGAATAGATAACTGCTTACAAAGAGCTGTGAGCTTCCAGAACCCTGCATTTTGAGGGTTGTTAAATATTTTAAGACTTACATGCTTCTGTCTTTCTACAATCTATATTATAACCTGTGAATGAATATTGTGTTCCCAGTGGTCAAAGACAGATGATAGAACTTTACTGAATTTAGAGGAAGGTAAGTGTACCTTCAATTAAGGGTAGTGTCCCTTCAATTAAGATTTCTTGTTTTGGATTTGACTTGCTTTACTGACATCTTCCAGTATAATAGCATGGATTTGCATGTACCTTTTCCAGCAAAATTTGATTTATTAGCTTTTCACAATCAAACAATAATGTTAATCTCCTGTGTGAATAATACAGCTGCTAAAGTGATCAGGGATCACTTCATGGTACAGTCAGATGTTGCTGGTAATTTGTCAAGATCAGGCTCCCTTGAAAACAAAGGTTAAAAAGTGCTGCCCTGACCTATGGTTGTTCCAGGTTCCCATGCCACAAGAGCTGCTCCTGTCAGTTTTTTCTTCTGCTAGAGATCCTTCTGCAGTGAAACTGTTCTGTGATTGATAATCTTGTGAAAAGATTTCAATAACTCTAAAGTAAAAATTTACGAATGTCCCTTTTTTGAACAGGCACCATGTGGCAGCTCTCAAGGAAGAGATCTAATTTTTTGTTTCGAGGATTAAACTTCTAAGCCCCAGTTTCCACTCTTTTGCTTGCTCTCTCAAGGAGCTGAAACTTGAGGGTAGGGGGATTAGGTACTGTTATGCATTTGTGTAAATATGAAACATTGACTGGAAATTTGCAGGAGGAGACTGCAACCAAACAGCTGTCTTTGCAAATTTAATATTTATTGCAGAGTTAAACAAAATGCCTTATTGTTTAGAGCATTATTTGCCTTGGGCATTGGCTTAGACAGACGCGTTGGCTGAAAAGAATTTCCTAACTCCCTTTTCCACACAACAGAAGATTAAGTAGATAATAGCAACAATTGGCTGTTTTGATCTGGCCTTGACATATGTTCCAAGCATCTACTTCATGACTCAACTACATTATTTTTCTCTTTCATGGCTGCAGCATTTTACTCCTACTTTACCATTGCTGCCACTTTTGAGCCATCAGGGGCTTCTTTCTGAGCCTTCTTTCTGGTCAGAAGTAAACAATTATAAAAGATTCTTGCTGCAGAGGATGTAAATTCTTTATGCACAGGGTATTCCTGACACATTTTTAGTATGCAAAGTTTTTCAGAGTAAAGGAAAAGCTCAATTGAATGAAACAAGTTCAAATCAAAAGTTAGAGGAAGTGCACGAGGAAAAAGGCCCAGAAGAGTTGTGATGTTACATGATGATGGTAATGAAAGTTGGAGACAATGAATGGCAGAATATTTCTGTGCAGAGCTTTCCCCTGAAGTTTCTCTGGCTGTCCTCATGCAGCATCTCACCGTGTTCTAGGAAGAGCCTTCTGATCAGCAATATAAGTGGGTCACATAAGTTTCCTGCATCTTGCCAGGCCCCCAGGCAGCTGTATTCAAACCTTTTCCAAAATGCTTACTTGGTTTCTGAACAGAATTTATCAGCTGGCATGGAGCAGTGGTTTAACTAGTTCACTCCTTGATGCAAATGGAAGTTGTAGGAAAAGCTGTAGAAATGCTGCTTTCCTTTCTGTGTGCTGCTTTGCGGACAGGGCCAGGCAGTACAGCAGCATGTTGGTGACAGTGTTGGTGCCCATCTTCTCTGGAAGGCAAAAGTTTGAGGCTTCTCTCTGTCCTTTTGACAGCCTCAAGGCTGGCTCCAGCTGGTGACCAGCTCCAGCTGTGCTGGAAGGTAGTTTTTTGATTCCTGTGCTTATACTACAGTCCTGTTCCTGTCAGATCTTGGATCAGAATGAAGCGATGCACTTATACCCAGGGAAAATTGTCTTCCTGTGTGCTTAGGCACCGTGTTAGTCTCTTAGTCTGTTTTATGTTATCAATGAGTTGCAAAGTCCACATTGTAATTGGCTTAAATGTGAATATGGAGTAGAGTCTGACACAATGGAGTTGCAGTGGGTGGTTGACAAAGCTCTGAGGGGCCAGAGTTTGCAGCCACATTAAGACAGGACATAACTAGAAGTATCTCAAAGTTGAGGGTGTATCTTTCCTTGACCCATTTTCCTCTCACACAGCTTTAGTGGCAGGAGGTGAGGGAGCACTAAATGATTGTAATACCCACAGCACTGTGTTTCTTTATGCTTATGTAGTTGCTGTGTCTGAGTCTCTGAGCAGTCTGCACACATTGCAGGCACTGCCCCTGTTTCAAACATGGAGCACTCGGTGACCAAGAGTTAAGGTCAGTTTTGCAGAATCTGCCACAGTGTGGAAGATGCTGAGTAGCAAACTGGTAGAGTTGTTTCAGTTACTGAAATTAAAATACTTAAGCAAACTGACTAAATAGGCTTCTTCATCTGCATTGCAGATTTGCACTGACCTGGTAGATTGATGTTAGGCTTGGCTGTGCTAATACGATTTTTCTACCAGACTGCAGTTAATTACCCAATACTGGCTGGCAGCATCCACTTGTGAGGGTGTATCCACCCTGCAGAGATGGGATGCTTCAGGAGCAAAACATTTCAAGGTGACTCTCGCAGCCTGGCCTCCACTTGTGAGTGTTACAGTACAGGAAAGTCCATGTAGCACTGGAGACAACAACATTGATTGGCTAAAATTTATGGAAACTGAAAATCGAGGGGAAGGGACAGTAACACAGTGTTGTAGTGTTGGCTTTCACCGAGTATATAGAAAATGCCATCATAAAAGACAAAGGTAAAACATGTTTTTCCTATTCACTAGAAAAAGGATTTTGTGCCTATTGGAAAGTTCAGGAATTTCCAAAACCCAGAAATTTCCAGAGAAATAACGAGCAAATTTATGTGTCCTTTGTGAAAACAGTTTTTGATCCAGGAGATGCTGTTCTTATTATGCCTGTTAGTCTTTGTGAACTTCCGTGAAGTCACAGTGCAGTTAGACTAGGTGTCAAGCCAAACACAACTGTTTGTAATATTGTTTGCACACAAAGTAAGGTGTGGTGTTAGAAGTAGCTTTCAGCCCAAAAGCAAATGACAAACAATAGATTTCACGAGTAGAAAAAAATAATTGGATTGGTTCAGCCAACAACTTTGCTAGTTATTAAAAAAAAGCCTGAACAAACCCTGTCCTTTCTGATGGAGGTTATCCAACAAATCTTTCACATTGTTATCAGTCTGCAAATCAACTTGACACAGTCATTGGTTCCTATAATTTGAGATCAGGTGGTAACTGCTGGATTTTAACTGGCTTGGGACCCACTAGCAGGGCCCCTTGGGACTGGCACTTTCACCATTTGCCATGGCTGTGTGAGGCAGCTGCAGGTCATTTACTCTGCCTCCTGAGTCACAGTCAGGGAACCCTTAATCCAAAACGAATGCTGGAAATCGTCCCCTGTGGACCTGGCAAAGTCATCCAAGCTGAAGACAGATGGGAAATTACAACAATTTGCAAGAGAGATGTTCCAGAGAGGTTCTGCTTTTCGTGCTTTGTGCTCCTAACTCGGGGAGGGGAAGCTGGAGGTTTAACTCTCTTGCAGGCACAGTGAGCCTGTGTGCAGACTTTTCTGGAGCGTCCCAGGCTCCATGTGGTGTGTGTGTGTGCATCGTGGGGTGGTGGAAAAACAAGCCACGCATTCTCTAGCCTGTCACCATGGGCTTTCTTCCTGTTTGAAGGGCACTGAGCACTTCAAGTTCTTTTCTTTGTCACTGGCTGTGCTGTTGTAAATGAGCAACACAAGGCTGTGTAATTTGAACAATTCAACGCCCGCGTGTTTGTGCAGGCGAAGGCTCACAGTCGAACCAAACACGTAGGAAACAAAATCCTGGTAGAAAGGGAATCTGTTCTCCTTGGCTGCTCCTCCCCTCTGCCCAGGCAGCCCTTCTGCCAGAAGTGCACACCCAGGTTGGCTTTTCTGAAGGGCACAGCTTTGCTGGGATGGTTTAAGTGCATGGATACAGTTAAACCATCAGTTAAACCATCACTGAGAGGCCCCTCAGTGTCTGGAGCACTGGCACAGGGGCTCCATGGGAGCACACCCTCTGCACAGGCTCTGCTTTTTGTACATCTATCAGGATGTTCTGAATTCACTTTAACCCCTTTTTTGTTTTACTGGCACAAATTGTGAATAACTGAAAACATTTCCAGTTCAAGGCAGGGTTCTGCTGTCTTGGCATCTGTTCCTATTCAGAGTGAGGATACTTGCATTTTCTTGCTGGCTGTGTTTACTGTATCTTTAGCATAACCATATCATTCTCTCTAGCTGTTATTTTTTTCCAACATCCACAAAAAGTCCCTGGTTAAACTAAGCCATGGTTATGTGAATTTGAGAGAAACAAGGAATACCAAAGGAGCTGCTGCATAGCAGTTACTAAAGAAACAAGGCAAATGCATTTTCTCATCTTGCACAGTTAAGACAACTAACATGGAGCTTTTATTTTCTTTCTAATAACCTTCTGAAGGAGGGCTGTGTTCTCTACAGCCTTTGCAAGCATGGAGTTTTGCAATTCAGAAATACTAACAATTCCTAAATAATTGTTAATTCAGCAAAGCTGATTGCTTTTGTTCATGGCAGGAAGGGATGCAGTCAAATCCCAACCTCCAGATATCCCAGGGACTGTGGTTTGCCTTGAGCTGTCATGGGCAGGGAGAAGAGAAAATATGATGCTTTAGAAGTTAAATACAGAGTTAAACCACTGTATGGCAGTGCTCCATTTTGAGGGAAAAGACAAGATCCAAACAATCTTTTGTTTAATTACAAAAAAATCAAAGCAAAGCACCATGAAAAGCAAGCACATTTATTCACTTGTCAATGACTTGATGGATCTGGTATTGTAAAAAAAAAATAAAACCTGCTGATATCTCTGTTTATTGTTGAACAGCAGATGTTGAAGAGCTGATAAAATGAGTGTGTCACTCATGTCCAAGGAATAAACAGTGTTGAAGGCTCTTTTCCTCTCTGTAGTGTGTGGAAGCAGCCCTGTGAGCGTGGCAGGATTAGTATCACAAGCAAGAAGCTTTGGGAGGGCTGTTGTGACAGAAGATGAGGAAGAGGATGGGCCCCACTCCTCATCTGCATCTCCATGCCCAACCTGCAGCAGTGTAAATTCTTGTTTAAGGATGTACCAGTCTCTTGCTGAGAGTCATTCATTTCATCCATTCTTTTAGTAAATCTCTGTTCCTAGTTGGTGAACTTCTCTCGGGACAGGCTGTAATACATTCTGGTTAATTTTTATTGACATATCTTTGTATTGTTTTAAATGGAAAACTTCCCAAAATTGCTGAAGTTAATGTTAGAAGTGAGGTGTTTCCAGAGGGAAAACAAAGTTCTGAATTGTGGAGTATATAAACAAACTGGTGAAAAAAAATATCCCCCCCAACCAGGTCACTCAAAATACCTGACTGCTTCTTCAGGTAAATAAGCAAGAGCCTGTTTTTAGTCCATTGGGTGAGTGAGAAAAATATTATCTGAATGACTCAGATGTGCATCCTGGAATTAAAACATAAAAAAGCCACTCTTCTGGCTCTGAAAAAGAAATTGCTTTTCATATTCACCAGAGGGTACTTCAGGGATTTAACTCCCCAGAACATGGTTCATTTCTACCTTGTACTTGACCTGTGGAACTGTACTACAGTTTCAGAAATTACGTTTTCTTCAAAGTTTTCCTCAGAGTATGAATTGCAGCTCCATGCTTGGATTTTCTGATTACTCTGATTTTCTCTTTTTTTTTTTAATTTTGTCCCCTCAGTCAAAGGAGATGATGGGGAAGTTTCATCTTAGCAAGCTTTGCTTATGTCTTTGTGGCTGTTCTCCTGTGATGTGCAGCTCCACACTTCCCCTATCCACTGTGGCAGACTCATCTGCTTTTAAAGAGGAGTGTAAAGGGCAGTGAGATTCCCAGAGTTAAAATTTTCTAGTATAAGCCAAAATTAGTTTGCTGGTGGTTTATGACTTTCAGGAAATATTCAAGGAAGAAAGGACAGGAGGGATGAGGGATTCATTCAGAAAAACTGAACAGTAAATTATTTTCATTACACTGTGACAGCTGTTCAACAAGTAAATGTTCATTTATTTTCTGAAAAGCAGAATGATGTTCTCTACTCTATAAATTAAATCAAGGGAAAAAAACATTAATTAAGAACTTAACAAAGTTCAGGAGCAGCTGGTTATTTAAAAAGTACACATATTAGTGCAAGCTATTGCCACTGGAAGCAAGGACAGAACTCCACAGACAAAGCATCCCACAGTTCAGATCTGTATCCAGACCTCTTGCTTGAAAATTTGGCCTGGAAGTTTCTCAACAGTTAAATCATAAGATGCTGGACACTCTTCATTCTGGTCCCAGCTGGGAATCTGGAAAGTGTAATGTTTGAGCTGAATATTCACTTTGATTCTTGGAAATGGGAATGAGTTTCATCGAGAAACTGTTTCTTTTTATTCTTCTTTTCTTTTCCATTCCTGAATTGGTTTGTCTATTGCATATCATTAGCAGATGGTGGCACATATGTCATTTCCATAGTCTTCTATTTTGGTACAGGAGCTGCTAATTGTCCCATTTTGACTTGGGAGTATTAAGCTTTGTTAAGCCATCTCAGGTAATTGTAATTAGTTTATGTTCCTGAATTATGGCCACAGAGTTGGAAGGGTTTTCATTCATCACATCCAGTGCATAATTGTGCCCTTCCTGGTTACTCTGTGATTCTGCCAAAGATATGCCCCCCAAAATGACAAAACCCATGGGCTTTTAGTGATCAGTGAGGGATTAATAGGGGAAACAGCTACCCTGTGTCCACTGCACTGTGTAAGCAAGCTGTTCTTCTGCCTTTAAAAGTTCTCAGTTTGGGGCTATAGTCAATAATACAAAAGTAAAGCAGTGACAGTTCCCCACCTTTGTGGCTGCTGGGGGGGGATCCTCGCCTTTTGCACTTTGGAGTGGGATTGACAAGAAACAAATCTATATACCAGCCTGAATCCCATTTCCCTGTCTCTATACCAGCCTGAATCCCATTTCCCTGTCTCTGTAATTAAGATGCTATCCCCTCATAGGATGTTTTCTAAGAAAGTAATTTTGTTTTCTGTCAACCTGAATTGAATACCTGTGCTCCAGCACAAATATTGGAAGACTGGCTTTATATTTTGTCTAAGCTGACAGAGACACTTAGACCTAAGGTGGTGATGCTGCTAGGTTTCATAATTTAAATTAAAAAAAAAATACTGTTAATGTGACAGTCACTGTGGTCTGGTTTAGGTTTTTATTGCTCCCCAAAAGCATTTTGGTTTTTGATGGGTTCTGTAATAAGATTTTCCCTGCAGGAGAAGCTGCCTCCAGAAGCCTGCCCTAATCCTGTTAGATGGTAAGCAGAGATGTTTCAGTCATTGATGTGCAGGCAGGGGAGTCTTGGGACAGTGATTTAATAGTTTGAGAAGGCTGTGACTGTTCTCCCTTAGTTATTCTTCTTGGTATCTCTTGAGAGAATGCTGGGTAAGAGCCACGAGTCCTCTTCATGTGTCACCTTTGTCCTGAGCCTGGGACACCTGTGTGCAGCTCTGCCCATGGGCTTCCAGACCCCTGGAGGCACCTGGGGATGCCTTTGAGTGGCCACACACCCAGATTAAAGCAGCAACTGTGTCGCGCTGCTCTGCTGCAGGAGGACGTGTGGGACTGCTCAGTCATTTGATTTAGAACAGGACAAAGGGAGGGAGAGAAGATGAAACAGTGTCTGAAAGTCAAGGACATCCAAGGAAAGGAGAATAGTTCCACAGAGGGAAGGAAAAGGCAGATTTCTAGTAGAGATGTTTAGAAAAAGACTCTTTTGACTCTGCTGCTGCCTGGGGGTGTCCTTCCCAAAATTAGAAAGGGGAACGAAGATGATGTTGTTACTGGGGGAGGGTGGAGATAGTGAGAACAAGCTGAGTTTGATGTGTTCTTCATTTGATGAAAACAAATGAAGAAATGTGTTCAGTTTTGTAACATTTCCACCAGGTTAGGCAGTGGAGTTGTGGTTTTGCACCCTTGGTTTGGTTTGAACTGCATGTATCTCTCACTTGCACTATAATCTTACACATTTGCTTGCAGGCTTGTGTGTCCCACTACCCTCTGCTGGAAGAAATGAGGATTTTTCAGCTCTGTCCTTGAGCCCCAAAACAGTCCCAGACCTCCAGCAGAAATGGGCTGGGAAGCAGTTTGGGAGGACCCCAGTTCTGCCCTGCTGTTGCTGCCATGCACCCTGCAGGGAAGAGGTGTGGGGTGTAAAATCAAAATGTGTTGCTGGGTTTCAGAGCAGTGCATGGCCAGGAGAGGTGTGCACGTGGTGTCTGTGTAGCAGGGGGCTGAATGGATGGTGTGTCCTGGTCTGCTTTGTCACCTTGGCCATAAATGTTAGGTCTGTTCCAGTTTATGATTAAAGGTGCTTCCAAAATAGGCTGAATCACTGATGATTCTCCTCTGATGTCCAGTTTCAAAAGGTGACTGGTACCTTCAAGCTGTTGGCTTGAAGAATGGGTGAAACATCCCAAAGCAGGTGGCCACAGGAGCATGTTCTTTCCAAATGCAAAGTTTTATATGTTGAAACATGATGGTCTCTTATATTTTTCTTTTCTTGAATCAGCTAAAATAATTTTGATTTTTCATTCCCTGCTTAAAATCTTAATATATTAAGGCTTTATAACTGCTGTGCAAATGTTCTTTTTCAGTGTGGTGAGAATGAGGTATAAAAAAGTCATGCTCCTGGTTCAGGTTTCCATAAAACCCCTTCAAGAGGATATTCCAGAGGGAAATTAAAGATGGGATTCTAAGAGAGACTTTTGTTTTATTATTATATATTTGCTCCAGTACTTGATATATGAGAATGTTTACACTTTCTACCCTATCTTCTGTATCTATTTGCAATAGAGGTGCCTTTATCTCTTTGTTTTGTTCATCTCTTCTGTAAAATATGAAGTCCCTAATCATTTTGGTTCACACAGGGGAAGCCTGCAATAACTGCAGTAATTTTGCTGCTCCATGTGTCTGGAAATCTTGAAAAAGAGAGTTCAGATTGGAACTGGTTTCCTTTCA
>NW_005054330.1:2664146-2697544 GCF_000277835.1 Geospiza fortis | reverse complement strand
AAGCGACTGCATAGATGAATGACCTTGTGCAGCAGCTCTGAAGCATGTTATTCAGGCCATGGACAGGTATTGTTTCCAGATTTCAATGGCGATACAAGATCCAGACAGGTCTGCAAGAAACTCTGGTCTCAATTGGTTGTAAATTTCCTGAACAGCATTTTCCAGTCATGGAAGAAATTGAACTGTTATCACCCACCTGACAGGATTTTCCTGCTCCTCTTTTGTCCAAGTCTCTGTAATGCCCCAGCCCTGCAAAGAGCAGCTGGCAGATCTGTGAGAGCCAGCTGGGTTTGGGGTACATTGGTACATTTATTTGGTGCATTGGTACCTTTGGTACATTGGTACCTTTGGTACATTGGTAGATTTGGTATGTTGGTACATTGGTACATTTATTTGGTACATTGGTACATTTGGTGCATTGGTACATTTATTTGGTGCATTGGTACATTTATTTGGTACATTGGTACCTTTGGTACATTGGTAGATTTGGTATGTTGGTGCATTGGTACATTTATTTGGTACATTGGTACATTTGGTGCATTGGTACATTTATTTGGTGCATTGGTACATTTATTTGGTACATTGGTACCTTTGGTACATTGGTAGATTTGGTATGTTGGTGCATTGGTACATTTATTTGGTACATTGGTACATTTGGTGCATTGGTACATTTATTTGGTGCATTGGTACATTTGCCCTGCCAGGCACTTGGCTGGTGGGGGCAGTGTCAGACCTCACCTGCAGTGGATGGTCCATCCTGTCCTTCCAGGGCTGGTCATGCAATATCCCTGGCAGGGCCAGCTGGGCTCTCACTGCTGCTTCTTGGAAGAATGGCACGTGTGGTGGAGGGATGAGATCCTCCAGTGAGATATTCCCTGGCAGTGCCACTCCCCAGGCAGCCCTGTGGCTGCACCAGGACACCCAGCCTGCCCAGGATCATCCTCAGACACCTGGGCTGGCTCTGCTGGTGTTCCTGCTTTTCTTCTTTTGCCCTGCATCTTTGAAAGCACATCCTGTTACCCTGTTCTCTGCTAATCCACCGAGGACATGATCACAGAGTTCAGAGCTCACACTCAATGCTTCTTATGCATACTGGCTCATTGTTAATTTAAGTGGGACATACTTTAATCTAATAGATGCTGTCTTTTAGTGAGGTAATTGCTCCAGTGGCTGTAAAGGGATGGTATCTTGTGAAGTTTAATTTCTTTCTACTGAGCTCATGTGGAAAAGGAATATCTAAATAATCAAATTAACTTTTCAACAAGGGTAATATAGACTTCCTTTTCACTGAAGTCACCACCTCCCTCCTTATATCATAATATGTCTTGTTTCTCTCTCTCATCACCATATACTTAAAATGAGCTGCCTTGTTTCCCCTACCCCATTATCTCGGAATTCAAACACTGAATGTGTACTAGAAGTTCTGTGGTTGGGGAATACAGTGAGCAAGTGTACAAATCCTTGAGTGCCAGTAGCTGGGGTCACCCCGAGTGTGTCTGAGTTAGGCTGTTGATAATTTAAACTTGTTTTTAAAAGCAACTCTTTTTAGAGTAGCAGCAGCCCACCTTAGCTTTCCACATTGCTGGATTCTCGTGTGTATTGACAAGGATGAAGACAATAGAGAAACAGGAGAACATCCTTCAGCCAGGGAGGAGCTATCCTGTGCCTTTTTTCCAGCTTGGGATCTGGCAAATGCAATTCCATCTATCCAACAAAAACCTGTGTTACTGATTGCTGAGAGGTCTGGAAGGTCATGAGGGTCACTGGTGGTGACCAAATAAACCATGTTCTTCATTACTCAGGGAAATGGGACTCTGGAAGACTCAGGATGAGGGACTGTCCTTTTCAGCACCGCTGTGCTAGTTAGTGTGACATTCATTTCATAGTTCTGATGTTTACAAATTGGAAGCACAGGTTTGCATTCCACATGGTGTTTTCAAAAATGCTCAGAAAAACTCGGCTTGTGTAGAGTTGTGTGTCCCTTTCAGACATTGTGAGGTATTTTCTGCCCTCCCTGGACACTGGCCTGGGCAGCTGGACTGTCATTATTGCTGAAGTGGTGCACAGGGGAGCACAGACAGGGCAGTGCACTGAGAACTCTGCTGTGTTATGAACTATTGGTTCATGCAGCATCTTTTGAAGATAATTCTCTGATTTCCCATTTAGCAAGGTTTCCATGGCTTGATGACTCGCTTGTGTGACCTTTGGAATGGGCTGGAAGTCACTCAGCTGCTGCAGGGATGCCTGTGGCCAGCGCTATGCAGACAGGACTGCACAGGAATGTTACTGAGCTCCTTCTTTTGCTAACCAAGGGGATTTAAAACTTCCAGCGTGACAGGGCAACTAGTGTCTCTCCTGCTGTGGTTGTTTTGCAGTTACTCCTTATTGCCCTTCTCTTCTGTCATGACCCAAACACCACCCATACACTCAGCTCTCTGACTGGCTTCTGGAAAAAGCAGAGTTCATTTCCAGCTGCCCAGCATGGTATTAATAAAAGGTTGATGCACGTCTGAGAAGCCCTGGATTACACTTGTCCTCGCCCCTTCCAGCTTGTGTGGCATTTTAGGCTTTGCAAAGTCCAGGATTGAAAAAGCAAACAAAAGGTGTTAGACTCTGGATTTGTGTGCTCACTCCACGTGCCTGCACCCACAATCTGCTCTGATTTGCCCAAGCACTGGCAATTGGCTCCTTTCCTGAGGCACCAGAGCATTCTCTGCTGCTTGGAGTGATGATGCTCACAGCCCATTAGACACTTGAAGTGCCATGAAGACCTACTGCCTCACTTTGCTGTGAGCATCATCCTTCTCCTCATACAGAAACGTTCCTGTGTGCTCTGAAATGCAGCCTGGCTGTACCCAGATCAGTGTGCAGTGCAAACCAAGAGCTGGGCATTTCAAGGGCTGCTGCACTATTACAGCATATTCCTTTACATGTACATCAAAACCTCTGTCCTGGGCCTTCCTGTATGTCAGTAAGTGCAAAGTGACTCTGAGTAGGGCCTGAACTCCCTGCAGGACAGTGCACATTTCAAGCAGTGTGTAGAGCAGGATTTTGCTGGGTTGCTGTGTACTTGCAGGTGAGCCCAGCCCCTCCCTGCCCAAGCCCTGCTCTGAGCAGTGTGAGAGCAGCTCCTGGCAGTAGCCAATGGTTTGGCTATAACTGGGGTGCCTCTTTCAGCTTCCTGGGCTCACAGAGTGTGGAGAGAGCATCTCTGCAAGGCCTGAGCACTGAGCCCAGCCCGGGCCTGGCCTATCTGCTGGCTGTGCACACCGTGTGAAGTCACCGTGTGTCACACAGCACCTGCTGCCCACCAACTGCAGGGTCAGCCTGTGCCTGGACAATAGATCTGGGGTGGCTGGGCAGCTTCTGAACATGAGGGTGATGGGTGGGTTTGCACCTGTGGTGGCCTCACTCAGATTGGGTTGTTGGTATTCATGTTCCTTCTCTGTGTTTCTCCCACATTAGTTCACATGACAATACTGGCTTTTCTCAGATATTTGGAGACTGTTGAAAAAGGGAGGAAGGGAACATGATCCAGAGCTTTCAAGCAGCTTTGTGAAAAGGGCAGATTGTGTTTTACTTTGGGGGTGATGTATAACCTGGATAAGATTTTTCACCAAGGACCATTACATCTCAAGCTGGCTTTTTAATTGATTTAGCTCCTCTGATCTGTAAGTTGCCACACATGAACCACTAGCCTTTGGATGGAGTCCAGAGTGTAATGGAAAGTTCACTGAAACCCCATCAGCTCTTGTTAAACCTGAGTGAATTCCAGCCCAGCGCATTTCTTGTGAATAATTAAACACAGTTAAGCAGGTGATGGATTTGAACCTCTATCTCTAGTGTTCATCTGTATTTCAGTGAGCAAAGGACTCATGAAATTAATGAGGTTTTTGGTGGTGAGATTTGGGGTGATTTTTTGCCTCTTCTGCTGGATAATTGCACCTGAAGAATCAGGGTAGATGTTTTGGTAGGTCCTATTTATCACCAGCGTGAGCTGTTCTATGTAGCAGTCAGCTCTCATAATTTACTGCTTTTCAGTAATAAATTTTCCAGTATTTACTTGTCCTTTTCCCATTTTTTGGTAACATTTGGATTTGTTATCCTTTACTTTGATATCACTTTCTGTCAGTACAACTGCCATACTCACATAGTGCTATGGCAACGATGTATTATCTGCAGTCTTGCCAATGAGTAAGATATGGTGCAGAAATTAGTTCACTTATCAAAATCTGATGTGCAGAGCTGAGCAAAGAACCTGGCAGTCCAGAACCTCCTGCTGTTTTCACAAGACCTGCTGTTTGGTTTCACATTGGTTATGACAGTCACATAAATTCTCTTCTGACTGTTTCCAGTGATGCCTTGTTAAACCTACAGATGTCTCAGCACCTTGGAAAATATTTTTAGATGTACAATAATCTTCATGCTGTCTTTGATAGTGACAAAAAATGGAAAATGAGCAATTTTTTTTTCTTCTGTTCCTATTCCAGAAAGGTACTTTTCTGTAATTTCAGGGTAGGAAAAAGCATATAAATAGAAAAATCTCACCCAGACTGGGAAATGTGAGAAATGTTTTAGATTAACACTGCTAAAGACTGAGAGAGCTCTGCCCTTCTCTGCTCTGTGGTGCAGACTGGGCCATGCACAGCCTTCAGGATGTGTCTTGCACCTTCTCTGTTCCACATACAAACTGTTGGAATGGTCTTTAAGGTACAGTGTTTACATCCAACTCCAAATCCTTCTCCAGCGTGGGTGTTAAAATCAGACAGTTGATAGCCCTTTCATTTTTGTTCCAGCTGGTGCAGTGCTGCTTGAGGAGGACTTTTACCTCTGTGGACCTGCCTCTGCTCTGGTGTGTCCTCTCAGCCTTCCTGACTGTTTTGCCTTACAGGGTAGGGCAGTTTTTGGACAGCCCAGGATGCTGGTTCCAGCTCCTAGGGTTGATATTAGAAATGTTAAGTCTTTGGTTAGATGGTTGGAATTGTTTATATGGATTTTACAGTGCAAACATGTTCTTAACAGTCAGGGTTTGGCTAGAAACTCTTGGAAAGGAGTCAGAGACAGGCTTCTACAGTCTGTGGGCATTGTTTGAAAGTTTCCAGTGAAATTAGTACTCGTTCTTAGTCAAATTATGTTTGCTTGTTGACCCCTCTTATCTAATTAGTCCCTACTTTACTGAACTGCTTCTACTTGCACGCACTGAATCAGCTATTCCACATTACTCTTTTACCACTGTAATGGCAGAAGTACATTTGAGCTAAGAGATGCTTTCTTTTCCATGTTGTAAACCCATGCCTTGTGATTTGTGGAGAAATAAATCGTTTTGTTGTGCATCAGCCATCTCTTTGAGGCTGAGGGGAAGGATCTCAGATCAAATATTAGCTGAGCAGCCAATTAGACAATCCTTGAGTCTTCTTGTTAGGTGTGGATAGTCGTCCAAACTTGGATGCCCATCTCTTGAAGTTCCCACATCTCTGTGCACTGCACAAGCAGCTTCTGCAAAGGGCAGGACCTCCTGCCCCATGTCCTGCTCCTTGTCTCTGGCCTCCACACGTGCTCACGTGTGCTTGTGGTGCTGCAGGCAGGTGTAAAATGAACCAGCCTTGTTTGCTGGGTAAATCACAGACCCATCCTCACACCATGCCCTCTTCAGGGGAGGCTGCTGGGTGCCCAGAGCTGCCTCCAGGGACACAAACACCACAGCCACCAGCCTGGCCCTAACAGACATGCTTTAAGACTTTCAGACTCTCTTACCTGCAGTGGGGAAGGTGATCTGGCAGGGGTTTGGTCTCATTTGCAGAATATGCAACTGGGGTGGCTGGGGGCAGTAGGTGACTTTTGGTGGCTTGTGGGCCAATGTCAGAGCCAAGACTAGAACCTGGTTCTTGAAATCCCAGGCTCCATTCTCTGTGGCCTACTGTCTCTCTAGCAATATTTTAATGAAAAATGCAAAATATTAATTTAGAGCAGGATTCAAGAAAAATGTCCTATTCAATTACTTAATCATAGGTGAACTATAATTGTAAGACACAAACATGTCTTGCTACAAAGCACCAGGCAAAAAAGCAGAAAGGATTATTTGTTGTTTAATTTAGCAGAGGAAGGCAGCTGATCATGCTAAGTCTGTCTGACACCCAGCAAGTTGTGTGATCCTATTTGTTAATCTTTTTAACTTTCCGTTTTATTAGGATAGGGTTTCAAGAGCAAATAGGATAAATGAGATTAAATCTGTCGCCCTGAATTACTCTCCACTGAGTTATGAACAGAATCACTGTGTGTCAGAGAAGTATAATTATGAAGGAAATGCTGCCTGTGTAATTGTGTGCTTTGTTTGGGAAAATCTGAGATCTGTAATTATCCCCAGCGTGCCATGGTGGAGTGTGCTGGCTCTCAACCTCTGCAGTAAACAAAGAAAGGGAAGTTTCTCTCTGGAGCAGTCCTTGAGCAGTATGGCTGGTACCTGCAACGTTACCCTGCAGGTCTTCTGCTTCAAGGGAGGGATCCAAATTAACTTGGAATAGGACACACATTGTACATTTACTTTTTCTCAGAGAAAAATCTGGTGGTGCTCCATTAGGGGATTATACACTGGTCCTGGCTCTGTGTAATTCATGTAGCTCTATAAAACTTGTGGTATCTTTCTTGATTCATAATTCTACTCTGAGATGAGTTAAAGACACAAAACTGTAGCCTCTTGAAATTTTGGGTTCACCAGCCAAAGAAAGCTTTAAATCCTATGTGCTGTTTGTCTGATTCGCAACAACTTCTGTTAGGAAAAAGGAAAGGAAAAGTTCAGCTATAATTATTCCTATATAATAAGCATAATTGCTGCTGGAAGTAGATCTCCTGGAGACAGAATATGCACAAAGTAAAAAGAAACTTGCTACAGGTCCTGCTTCAACACTTCTGCAGCTTCTTGAGGCAGAGGGGCAGAAGCCAGGCCTTCACATGATGGATTAGTGATATAACAACCTGCTAGGCTCAGATTAGAATTTCTGTTGTTTTGCCAAAAATCATATGTGCATTAGTGAAGGGCAGTGTGGCTGCATCATTTTGGTGAATCCAATTGGAATTATTTTTTTTCAGACCTCTTTACAGTTATGAGCCAGGACTTGATCTCCACGTCTGTTTTTATTGGCCAGTTAAGTTTACAAATGAGGCCCCTTTTGTCCCATCTAATTTTATGTAATCTGTGATGCTGCATAACAATTCTGGGAAGAAGAAATGGAAGGATTGTGAGCTGACCTTGTGGCTAGTATGTACAGTGACTCACTCTATTCTTTATTTCAACTTCCGTGAAGTCTTTTCAGATACACTGTTTACCCATGAAATGTGCTGTGCAGTTTATCTTATGGCTAAAATGCTTCCTAATATTTTGATATATTTGTTGGGAACATGACAAAATAAATCACAAATGAGAATGTTAAAAAATGCTTACATTAATCATCTGAGACAGTTTCTCTCATTATAATCTCGTTCAGAGTAACTGGTTATCTGTAAGAAAGGGTTTCCTATCCCTTGATTTGCCAACCTACGTGACTTTACTGCCAAGGACATCTCTCCTCCATGCTTGACAAGCAATGGGTAACTTCATAATCTTTCTCTGTGTAGGCAATTTCTTCATGGGAAGAAATTAAGTCAGTCATGCCCATTACTGAATCTAATTTTACTATAATTTAGAGGGAAGAACTCTTCCCTGAGTAGAATTGATTTTATAACCGCTTACTTCAGGACTTATTTTGCTTTCCTCCAGAGGATGTGGCAGAAACTGTTGTTAGTGGCAGGCCTGCAGTTTGCTTGGCAAGGTCACTGCAGCAGCACCTTTCCTGGCAAGTGAGAAACTTGTGCCTTGCTTTGGTTTTCGGTCATCAGCTGCTGCTCTGAGGCAAACTGAGCAAGGCAGCAAGTCAGTATGAGCTCACTACTTGTTGAAATTCCACCTTTTGGGAAACATAAGGTTCCTAAGGTAGGTACCTCCTGGAGTCAAGCTGTATTTGGCTGGGTTTTTTTCCTTCTCCCTTAGTCAGCCTGGAGGTTTGGCCCTGGCCACAGAGGTGTCTTGCTCTTGGCTTTACAGTTCATTCACCCTGGGTAGGACTTGTGCATCTTCTCCTCACTCCAGGCTAGGCTGAGTGAAACATACACAAGGAAAGGTCCTTTTAAAAGCAGTTTGCAGCAGTGCAGTGGTAAAAGCCCAGCTGTGAAGAGGTGGGGAGTGCAAAACAATCTCTTTTTGCCTGCCCACAAAGAAACAGGAGAAGAAAACGTGGTGACTTCCTAACACTGGTCACAAGAGCACGTTTGACAGTGTCCCTTCAAGGTCACTAACACCATTTTCAGCTGTTCAAAACAGCCTCTTGGTAGCAAACCCAGTGCAAATTCGTGGAAGAGGGCTGCTTGCTTGTTGTTTTCTCCTGTTTGCTCAGGCTTCAGCCTGGCAGACAATCAGACACAAGTGGAGATGTAATGCAGGCAAAATACCAGAATACATGGGCCAGAGTGTTCTTTATGCTAATGGCAGCAGGCATTGCTGAATGTCTGCCTGCTCAGCAGCCTTGGAGGAGTCCTTGGCTGTCAAGACAAGTGGAAATCTAAGGAACAACTCAGTGAGGGGTCTTTTTTTCAATTACATACTTTGACCCACATTCTTCCTTACTTATATTTGCAAGTATCATGAGATTGATCAGATTTTTCTCCTCAGTGGCCCTGTAACACCAAACCTCCTCCTGCAGACTGGAGAAATGCATTTGGTGGTGTGTTCAGAGGTTTTGAATGGCTGAGTGAATGCACACTGCTTTTTATTTGGTGAAGCTGCCTGTAAGGCAGGCTCTTTTCTGCCTCATCATGCCCTTCTCTGCTGGTGGGAACTGTTTTTTGCAGTTTGAACCATTTTCCTCTAATTAATAGGCATTTCCCCATCCTCTTTCCAAAGTCTCCTACTTCTTCTGCTTTACCCTTTATCTTCAGTTCCTCTCAGTTACACTCACTGGGTAAGCAACAAATCTTTCTGGTGCTTCTGAACATTGTTCACATGGCATATGCCATCTACTTTCTTTTTGATACTTCATTTTCTGCTGACATCTGCAAAGCCTGGTCTGACAAAACTTTTCCCCAAGGAGAGGTTTTGTAGTGTTGGTTCTGAGTGTTAAAAACCATGGAAGCTTAGTGAAAAGCAAATGTGATTCTCTTTGCCCCTGCTTTGGGGATCAATGGTTTGAATCCTATTGTGCTTTACACCAGGGAAAATTGAAAGTAACCCCAGCTGCAACAAGGCAGCAGAGAAGGTAAAAGAATTGCAACAATGAGCTGAAGCTGCTACGCAGAGCTGCAAAACGCCAGGTTGCGGATGAGGCAATAGGGTGGCAAAGCCCTGTGAGCCCTGTGAACAATCAGGGCTTTCTGTGCTCTGGAACAAAGCAGCTTTACAGAGGGTGCTGCAGTGATCACTGAAACTGGCTCCCTGGAAATTTCTGTTACATTGCACATTCAGCCTTGCTGCATGGCTGGGGTGGCCCAGAGTACTTCTCTGTGTGATGGTAGTGAGGGGGAAGAATCCATGAGTTACAGCTGAAAGAGCCTTACCCATAACTCTTCTTCTCCACAGGTGCCCCTGGTTGACAAAAGCCATCTCCCCAGCCATCCCAGTGTACAATGGACTCGTTTTCTTGTTTGTGCTGGCAAACTTCAGCATGGCAACTTTCATGGACCCTGGAGTTTTCCCACGAGGTAACAGAAATGGGACTGTTGCAGGGCTGGGGGGAGGGGGGACATGGAAAATCCAAGCCAAAGGAGGTGCCAGGTATCCAAACACACAAGTTGCTGATTGATCTTGTAGACTTTATTTATTTATTTACTATACATGACTGTCATTAGGGCTGGGATGGCAGTGAAATGCTGGGCACCCTCCAGCTCCTTTCTGAGCTCCTGGGTGTCCTCACACTTGCTCAGACTGGCACTCGAGGGCACAGGGTTGTGTAGAATGGTTCTCCTTGGATAGCTCTCCTGAGTGATGTGATTTTGATTGCTATCCCCTGTGTCATGCTGGCACACTGGATTTAAGTCACTGTCTTCACAAGAGGTAGCAGAGCATGGCAGAGGAGAGAGGCTAAACTTCCTGCAAGTTTCATCAAAGCAGCCCTTCCAGAATACCTTAAAGAAATGCAGAAGCATTGAACGCTAGAACAGATAATGATTAAGGCTTGCCTTAGAGTGTCTAAAAATGTATACATTTAGAAAGATATTCCTGCTTAAATTAGTACTGATTCACAGCTGATTAAATAGGATAGAGATCACTCAGCTTTTGTAATGGGAACCACAGTGCAGCTATCTCTTTTAACATATCCTAATGAGAGAATTATCACCTCATTTTATCTGTCTTCCAATAAATATTCACATGCAGTTTGCAGCGGAGACTGCTCTAGGCAGTCTGTCTAAACCATTGGATCTGTGCTGTCTGCAAGCTGTGCTTCTTCACCTCTGTTCACCAAGTTCAGTGGCTGTTTTGAATTGCTACCTGACAAGAGCAAGGTACCAGTCGTGCTGGTTTCCCTGAATAGCAAGGCCAGGTTTCTCCAGGTAGCATGGTCTAATAATGAGCATCTCTCTGCCATTCCTCTCAGCTGAAGCCTCTGAACCCCTGATTAAGTTTTGCAGCACTCCAGTCAAGGAAATTATTGTGTCTAAAGGCAACCTATGGCAGAGGCAAGATTCAATCACTTGTGTAAGATCAACTGATACACTATATAGGTACTTAAATCTGCGAATACTAGTGACTTTCAAAAGAACTTATACAGGTGGAATTTTAAGGAGTTTCCTGGACTTGTTAGTTTCTTTATCTCAGCAGAGATAGCAGTGGTTAATTAAACATTAAACATTAAATATTATCAGTCGGAGAATCCAGTGTGTTTGTGCAGGGCAGTTCCCTCAGAGCAGGGCTGGACATCACCAGGCCCTGGGAGTGATCAGTCCTGAGTGTATTGTCAGTTCATACCTTCCTCTGGGCTTCTCTAAATTCCTTTTGCAAACAAGTTCTTCATTTTGGACTTTGCATTTAAGGAAGAAACATAGGGGGAGATTGAACAGAAACTTTCTCATCACCTTCCCTCCCATCCCATCTCCCTTTACACAAGGGAGTCAGGAGCAAAGCAGGAAGAGGAGGAGTTCCTAAAATTCACCCCTCTACTGTCTCTCACTTCATTTGTGGCCTTGGCCTTGCATCTCTGTGCCTGTGCCTTGTCAGGAAGATGCTGGGAGCAAGGGGAGAGAAAAGACATGGCATTCGTCCTGGGAGAAGGTAATGGGGTGGGAGTTCAGATGTGTGAAGGAAGCAAACTGATAAGGGAAAAGATGGAAAAGGCTATAAATACCAGTGCTGGGAGGAAAGAGGAGCAGATGTTATTTCAGATCACAAGTGTGCATGTGAAAAAAAGCTTATCACCACCCCACGCCGCCCGCAGAACTGCCAGCGCAAGGAGTTCAGGAATTGTAGGAGGGACTTACAATGAATACACAATCACTCTATTTGCTTTCTGCTGTTGAAATTAGGTTCATTCTTCTTGGTTTTCAAGCTTCTTAGCACATTTCTGATAGTTAGGAATTTACTTCAAAACCAGAACAACAAATAAGTAGTACAAAAGCTGAGACTCTAATGAAATCACACAATTCCTTAAGGAAGGCATCAAGAATCTGTTAGAAAAATATGAGACTTGGCTGCTCCATGTCAGTGGATCAGTGTATGAGAATCTGTGTAGTAAGACACATTGCTTTGTCAATGTATTCTTCTGCTCAGGTCTCTGGAAACTGGAAATAAGCACATTTCTAGCTATATTATATGAGCTTGCAGGTCTGGAAGATAGAACTTGGCCTGTGGGGGGAAATGATAAAAGTTGGGCTGCAGAAACCCAGCTTGTTGAAGAGGAGCTTAATCAAACTCACAGCTCTGTTACTCATTTTTAAAATTTTTTTTTCATTTGTTGGCTCTCTGAATCTTTCTGGTATGAATCAGTATTGGCTCTGCGTGAGTGAATTTCTGGTAATACATCAGAATGAATGAGTAGGAAAGGAAGTATCAAGTAACTGAAATTGGGGCTGCCTTGAAAAATCTGATTTACAGTCTAGGCTGAGACTGGCAATGTTTTTTGCTGGCTAATTATACCAACTACAATCGGCTTTCAGTATTTTTGATGTGGATGTGTTTTGTACAAACTCGGTGTTTGAATTCTGCAAAAGGAACATGTTTAAATGCATGTAAGTATATATAATGTACAGACTTTTTGTCAGCATAGTCAGATTTTTTTATAAGAGCTTAAATGATTTGACTGTTCCGGTGTCTTGTTTTCATCTGCCCACATGTATTACACAGCCTGGGCAGGTTTATAATGGTATTGGAGAACCTAAAGACTGTATTTATAGAAGTGCCTAAGGGATTTAGAGTCTGGCTCTCCCTAAGAGTCCCACTGACTAGTTAGGAAGGAAAATTATAGGGAATGGTGCCAGTACAGCACTCTACTTCCACACACAAACGTTAATCCAGAGAATACTCTTGCAGATAAATACTGCAGCTGAGCCAGATCCCAAGCTCATCTAGGTGAAGGGAGAAATTCCCTCTGAAGTCAATGGAAATTGGATCATGATAACACATCTAGAGAAGATTTAATATAGAACTGCATGACAGTAATTGATGCTCCTCTGGGACAACATTATCAAATTCCACCTAATTTAGAGCCAGTCAACCAATGCCAGCTGCACTATAATGTTTAACCAGGTGTTAAATAGATGTGAACTTCTTAGATTTTCTGTCAGGAGGAAACAAATAAAGATCACAGGAATCTAGAACAATATTTTTTCTTCCCAGTATATATTTGTCTGTTATAGACTGGGGGTGTTTTTTGCGCATTTATTTTTAAATGGACTCTTGTCTTAAACAGGGCAGAGGTGCTAAACCATCACATAGCATAACAGAGTAAGGGCACTGTGCAGTGTCACTGTGTCCCAGGCACTGACAGGATTAGCTCTTTTCTCCTTGCCCTGTGCTACCTGCCCTAACTCTGAGTTTTGCGTTGAGCAGCGGACGAGGATGAGGATAAGGACGACGACTTCCGCGCACCGCTGTACAAGAACGTGGAGATCAAAGGAATCCAAGTACGGATGAAGTGGTGCGCCACCTGCCACTTCTACCGCCCGCCCCGCTGCTCCCACTGCAGCGTCTGCGACAACTGCGTGGAGGTAACGCTGCTGGGCTGCCCCTGCTGCTGGGAACGGGCTGCTGGGCTGCCCCACCGGGCTCTGGGCTTGCCCCTGCTCTGGGAATGGGCTGGTGGGCTGCCCCACCGGGCTCTGGGCTTGCCCCTGCTCTGGGAATGGGCTGGTGGGCTGCCCCAGAGTTCCAGTTCTGGGGAGTTCACAGCTGGACTCCTGCCGCCGGCCGGGGGTCTGTGTACAAATCACAAACAGGACAGGACTGCTGAGAAACGTGCCTTGAGCTGTTTTATTTTCTAGCATCGGTCTCATTACATGGTTATGACAATGGGAAGATGCCATCAACTCATATTCTAGGCAGCAGACTAAGAACTTAATGTTACGACTTGCTTTATAAGTTTTTTGACTAATTACACAAAGCAAAAGCATATTGGGGAGTTCTGAGGAGTTTGCAGTTGGACTTGCACTGAGCAATGCCATTTGAAGCATAGCCCTCAGTTATGTGTGTTACAAATGCAATGATGCTTGTTGTCAGCCCTGTCACCAGTGTTGATCAAAATAGAAATTTATAATTCTGGCTGCATCTTCCTTGAGGTAGCTAAGGGATTGTGAATGTAAAAAAGGAGTGAATGGGAGAGTTGGTGCTGAGTTCAAGAGAGCAAGAAATTCAGGGTGAGCCATTTGAACTTGTCATGTGTGAGCTTAAGGTTCTTCATTTAATTTGGTGCAAACTGGTGCCAGCATTAGTGGACAAGCAGAGAAGCCACAATGATGTGTGAGTTCAGGAGAGCAAAACTCAGAGTTCAGCAAATGGTTCTCCAGTCAATAGAAGGAGCCCATGTGTTTGTCAACACCCCAGCTCAGAGCATGAGCTCATTCATGTTTCTAATGTTGATTGCTGTGAATTAGGGGACTTTCTTGATTCTTGTTACCCTTAGGGTCCTGGTGAGTCACACAGGATTTTTAAAAAATAACCCTAAACAGTAAGATGTGCTTTTGGGCTGTAAGCATCTCCCAGACATGTAGGTACAGAGCACTGTATTCACAGCAGTGTATTGCCAGGGGACTTTTTATTGCTGAGCTAAAAATTCTACTTCTAAAGGACCATTTCTGCTGCAAGGTCTATTTTTTTTCAATAGAAAGATGAAATCTTAATATGTCTAAAATATATTCAGCTCTGCCATTAAAATGAAAGGAATTACTAATCAGAAGGGGAAAAATACCAGAGTCAGCTGGAATGCTGTATACACTACCTTTGTCCTAATCCTCTTTGCCATAAGCAAGGGAATAGTCCCAAAGAGAGCAGCAGCACAGTTGCAAGTGAGAGAAAGGCTGCCTGGATTTATCTTGTGTCAGTCATATATCTAAGTTATAATTATCTGGAAGCAGTGCTGTGCCTAGTAACCATTGATAAATAGGACAAGGCTGTCCTGGTTTGGAAGGCTTTAGAAGGATGTGGGATTTTAGAAGCCTGGGAGTGAGGAGCTGCTAAGGTCCCTGGGTAGAGTGAAGTAGCCACAGCTATTTGTAAGTTGTGACACACAGTTTGTTTAGACTGCTGTGAATTGTTGCACAGAGCTGGATTTTTGGTAGAAAACCTGAATCATACATTACCAGTTTTAAAACATAAATGTTTTCACTAATTCTAGGTTCTGAGGATTGTTTTGATGATGGTAAATTCTCAGTTGTCCCATGGAGTTTCTTTCTTCCACCTTCCCCGGTGGCTCAGCATAAAAATTCATTTTCAGGAAATCAAGTTTTCTCAGAAAAAGATTGCTCAAAACTCAGTGGTATAAACACTTGAAGTTTCATGCTGATGTAAGGCCTCCATGGGAGTCAGTTCTGCAGCAGAAATGAAAATGGGAGGGAATCCAAAAGGAACCTGCATAAAATAGCAGAAGGCAAGGTGACTCTGGCTTCTCCACAAGTTCTATTGATAGTCAGGTCAGTTGAATGTTCCCTACTATTCTGGTGCACAAGTAAAGAGCTCTGCTTGTAATTAAATTACTACTGCTGTGGAGGAATGTAGGCAAAAAGTATTAATGACTTCTGAATCAATAAATCATGGCCTTAAACATGTTTTATTGATTCTTGTGATGCTTATTTCCCACTCACCTGTCATATTCTAGAAGAGCTTTGAGACAGTAACAGGAGAGACTCTGCTGGCTTTCCATGTAGGATCCACTCAGGATTGTAGTTCACGTTTTCACGGTCAGTCTAGAATTTACAATAAAAATTATTTTCCCAAATATAAAACTTCTGAACCAATTTGATAAAAATGAATAAACAGTAAAAGCAAACAACACTTGCAGAAATAAAACTAATTAAAACTTAAAGCATGCTGTTACCAGAGGGACCCAAAATGAATCTGTGACAAAAGTAGTCAGATTTTTGTTTTCTTAATTGGAATGTTTGCAGTGAGTACGTACATAGTTTCATAATCCATAGGTATTTTGGGCTGCATACAGCCAGATTTGCATAACAGACAGATGTTATGTCAGCATTTCAGATATAGCCTGAAATGATCTTAATATTTAAGTTACCACTGTCATTTTCTAATGTGCTTTGAGAAAGCTCTAATCCATTTTTTTTGTATTTTGTAAATTTTTGGTAAATGCATTATGCAAAAGTTAGAAATACAAAACCCCCTGTGTCATCATTGAGCAGTGCTTAAAAATAGCATTGCCACAAAGTGAAGAATAAACAGTTCATTTGTCAGTGCAATGAATGTGTAATATCTGCTCTGAAGAACACAGAGGTAAGAAGGGTTTATTTCTTGCACCTGATCTTGTCTTCACATCAGGAATAATCCCATTGGAGACAGTGGATTTACATGCTTACAAGACTGTGTAAAGGCACTTGGAGGGTGTCTGTGGCTTGCCCTCATTATTAAATCTCGTGTTAAAAGGGATCTGACTTTGTAAGGGACTTTGGATTTGTGACTGAGACAAATAGTTAGGTTTGGATTCATAACTTAATGAACCTGTGCATAACTTTGCCTCTGTCTGATCCTGCTGTTCTTTTTCTTTGTGACCTGCTTGGTAAAAAGGTACTTTTGTGTTCAAAATGGACTCATTGTTCAAAGTGGACTCATTCAGTGATGTATAAATACTGAAATGTGGGACAGGGCATTCTGCAGCACTATTGCATCTTCAAACCATTCTAGGCTATAATAACTTCATTGTAATTGACTCATGCTAAGGATGATAAAAATGAGGGCTTCTGCTGCTAGCAGATAAATAGCCTGTCCTTTATGTTTGATATATCCTCTCTTCAAAACCCTATAAACACTCAAGTACCTCTCCATTCACGGATAGAGAAAAAACTTGGTCCTAAAAAGTCTTATAAAAGATAGTCAAGCATTTTGTAAAGCTGCAGAACTAGTCTGATGTAATTTTACATGACAGGGGTTCAAATTCATCTCTGAGGCAATGTATTTTCTTTCACTGTTTGGATATTTTTCCCTATCTCTCCCTTTCTTTACAAGGATTTTGACCATCACTGCCCATGGGTCAACAATTGCATAGGACGGAGGAACTACCGCTATTTTTTTCTCTTCTTGCTGTCCTTAAGTACACACATGGTTGGAGTGTTCACCTTTGGGCTCATCTTCGTCCTGAACCACATGGAAAAGCTGGGAGCAGCTCACACTACCATTACGTATCCTTCCTGTTGGTCTTTCCAGACTCAAGGTGACTGAGGAGAATGGGCAAGAATGAATCTGAATATTTGTCCTCAGGGAGCTGGTGGAGCCTCTCCTGATCCCCCACTGCTCTCCCCCTGTAAATGCTCAGTGCAGGTTTTCCTCTGTTCCATTGTACCTGGGTGAGCATGGATTGCTCCAGAAACTGTAGGTGACCCTTTGTCTTTCTCAATCTTTGTCATGACAGCCCAGCAGAAGGATGAGCTGCCTCCCTGAATTTAACTTACAAGCAGGTGTAGCTCTCAGCTGCTGTTTGCTGAGTTTAGAACTCTGTTGCTGTGCTGCGGAGCAGAGGGTGCTCTGGAAGAAGCCCCCTGCATGCTGGTGTAACACATGAATTGCTGGCTCTGAGGGATGATACTGCTCTCAATGGGTCAGTGCAGAATATTCTTTACAAGGTAGAAAGGTAGAGCCAGAATCACTGAGTTCACTTTACTTTTTAGCCATCTCAAGGGGGAGGACCCAGACTAGGAGCAGATGGACTTAACCTTGAGATGAAATTTAGTTAGACCTTGCTAAAGGTGAGGAATACTCTGCACTCATGAGACCCCACCTGGAGTGCTGTACCAGCATCAGAAGGATGTGGAGCTGCTGGAGCAAGTCCAGAGGAGTCCCTCTGCTCTGGAGACAGACTGGGAGAGTTGATGCTGTTCAGCCTGGAGATGAGAAGGCTGTACGGAGACCTTAGAGCCCTTTCCAGTGCCTAAAGGGGCTCCAGGGGAGCTGAAGAGGGACTTTGGAAAAGGGTCTGGAGTGAAAAGATGGTGGGGAGCAGCTTCAAACCGAAAGAGGGCAAGTATAGATGAGATATTAGCATGAAATTCTTCACTATGAGGCCCTGTCACAGGTTGCCCAGAGAAGCTGTGGCTGCCCCTGGATCTCTGGAAGTGTCCAAGGCCAGGTTGGACAGGGCTTGCAGCAGACTGGGGTAATGAAATACGTCCTGACAACTGGGGAGTTGGAACTAGGTGATCTTTAAGGTCCCTTCCAACCCAAACCATTCTATGACACTGTGACACTCCCTTTTTTTTTCTCCTTTTCCTCTCCCTGTCTTTCACAGACCCTTTTTCCCTTCACTCATCCCAGTTTCTTTAACCCTTGGATACAGAATGGCTGTCATGTGTGTGGCTGGGCTATTCTTTATCCCAGTCATTGGTCTCACTGGCTTCCACATTGTTCTGGTGGCCCGAGGGCGCACAACCAATGAACAGGTAAGAAGCAATCCTTTCTCCATGTTTGTGACTAAGGTGCTGAGGTGGGAAGGAAAATCAGCAAGTCAGCTTGGGTAAAGCTAAAGATGGTCCAGATCTTGCCGGTAATGCTCTTATTGGAGCTTTTGTGAAGATCTAGGAAGTTGCCTTTTTTTTTATTTTCAGATTTTTTTTAATACACTGCAGGCAAAGATTTCCCTTTTTTAGGCACAGAGCATCACCCAAGGCTTATTTATTATTTAAAATGTACTCATGACCTTGAAGTAGGTTTTATGTGGTAAGTACCATCAACCCCAGAAGTTCAAACTTTATGAGTCAGACTGAACAGTCCATGAGATTGAGTGAAACAGAAAGGAAAAGATTGAATCATTTGCCCTCTCTCCTGGTATTTTGAGCTCCCCCAGCAAGCCCTCACTGCCCATAATAGGGTCTGAGTTAGCTCTTTGTCTCCCTCTGTGTCTCTCTTGTTCTCATGCATATGAACACACACACAGAGTGCTGTTGGACCCAGCTTGCTTTGCTTCTCCAAACCAAGTGCCAACATTTGTGCCAAAAAGCCTGGAAAACTCCAGTTCCCCTGCAGTTACTCAAATGTCCATGACCCACAGTCCCTGTGGTTGATGCAGACCTGCGTTTATGTGCCCGTTAATGGCTTGGTGTGGCTGATAGAGATCAATGTGATGGGATCAATAACAGGTCCCTGCCACCCCAAGGGCAGTTTGCAGGTGTGGCACTGGTCTCAGCCCTCATCCCAAGGCTCATGAACTCAGTGCATTCCAGTGCTTTATCCCTCCACAGCTCCAGCTCCAAAGTGCCCCTCACATCTGGGTTTTTTTCACATTTTTCCCCACCATACTTCTTTTCCCTTGTGGTTTGGGTTTTTTTCAGATGGGTTTTTGCTGCCCTTGCCCCCATGGGTGCTCTGCAGCTCCCACTGAGCTGTTTTGGCTGTCCTGGGGGCTGATGGCTCCATGCTGTGGAGCTGCCTGGCTCCTGGGCAGGCTGTGAGCGATGAAAACATCTGTCTGAGGCCAGGCCCTCGTAAACTGAGATGACATTGTCTCCATCCCACAAGGGACAATAAAAACTCTTATCCAGAAGACTGTGGGAGGTTTACATAAGCGAGGAATCTGAAGTCATCCTGAACAGTTGCCTAACATGGCCTTTGAACAAAGCAAGCTTCCATAGCTGTCATCTTCAAATGCTTTTCTCTGTCCTGCTCAGAATCATCTGCTCTTCATTTTAAAATTAATTTTGGCCAAGTATTAGATTTGATAGTGCTAACAATAGTAGCATGAAACACAGGGCATTTTGGTCTCATAGCCCAAATCGTGGTTTGCCTTCGACTTGTCTTTGTGCAGTGATATAAACTCTCCATGAAAATTTTAGGCTGGAAAAGAAGGAAAAATTTAAAAAATGTTAAATTTAATTTCATATGTTTATGGCTGCACTAGAATTTAGAAAGGTTGAGGATTTTTCTGTGATCAAAATAACTATGGAAAATGTATCCTAGCTTGGTCTGGTTTCCTGAGCTACCAAACCGCTTGAGATTTATTACATCTTCCCATGCCATTTTGAAAATTAAATGTAATCTGGTCTTAATTTCTGCTTAGTCATATGTAGGGGTTATCTGTAACTGAAGGATGGATGTTCCCAGCCCTGAGGTGCTTGCAGAGGAAGCATATCTAAGTAATTAGAGCACCAGACCAGGAGAGATCTGCTCCTGGCTTTGCCACTGTTCTAAAACATTCTCTTTTCTCCTGCAATCTCAGTGCTGATTCTCTTTTCTCACACTGGTAGTTATCTACTGTCAGCTTTGCAGTTGCAATATGCTCAGCTTATCATGTTCTCTTTTCCCAGTACATTTTATAGGTCAGTGGTACAGACATTTTTTGGTTTTTACTGTAAATTTTTGGTATTTATTTGTTCTGGAGTTTGTAAATTCTGAGCATTCATAGTAGGCAGACTGTGATTGAAAAGTGCATAGTGGCTGGGTTTAGATGTTTACTGAGCTTTCTGAATGCCTCTGAAATTCTTTTATGGAATGAAAATAACCCATAACCCAACATCTGCTCATATCCTGGTATTTTTAGTTTCTGAATAGAGTAAATAAATACCCTTCCTTCTTAGACTGCTTTCTAGCAGTGATTTTCAAACTACTTTAGAAACCAAACTGATGTAATTAGTACTGTAATCTGTGAGTTGGAGAAATTTTATTTTCATACTGTGTTTGAGAAAATGGGCACAGAGATATGAAATGCTTTGCCAGCATCTGGCACAAGTCAGCGTGAGCCCAGGATTGAATGCAAGACATGCCAAATGTCCCAGGCCCATGTTTTCATCAAAAGGTTGCTCTTCCAAATCTCAGAACTTCCAGCCTCTCTCCCTTGGCCTTTTAAAGAGCTTTATGTTGTATCAAGAAGGCCAGCATAATATATTGCAGAATCATTTAATTGTTGTTATTTTATGTGCAAGTTATTAAAGTATTTCTGGTGCTGCGTAAACTTGTTGCTAGATCAGAACTATGAGCTGATTAAAATGCTTTACTTGCAAACAACAACAACAGTAATGCTTTTAATGGCAACCACTATTAATCTCCCTGGCTTTATTGGTGTTTATCCCCATATGGTGACTTTTGAGCATGTGCTTGTAGAGTACAAACTCTTTATAATGCTTATGAAGCCTTGAATGGATCTCGCCAGTCTAATGAGGCTTGGCTTTTATTAAACCTGCTCATTTACAAGCAAACATTGTAATCACCAGGGAGTTCCTGGCACCCTCCCACATAAGGCAGTGGTTTGTACTGATTGCTGCTCAGGATGGGATCTGAGAGAGAGGAAACATTGCTCTCATCCAGCATTTGGAACATTGATTCGACTTTGCTGTTGGTTTGGAGGGGACTTGCCAAGGCAGAGGAGGGGAAGTGATGGGAATGAAAGAGACCAAAACAGGATGTCTGGCTGGGAGCAGACACAAATCCAAAGTGCAGGAGCAGCATGGAGAGGTGAGCACATCACTTTGAAATCCAGTCACATTCAGGAATGTCCTTTTGGGAAGGATCTTGAGTGGAGTGCCTCCTAGCAGGAATTGGCTGACAGAGGTGGTGTATTAGAGCTGGAGTGAAGAAGTGCAGCAATCAAAGAAAAATGATCTGTTTGGGAAGGACAGAAGGGTCAGACTTGTTCTTGGCTTTCTGAGGCTTGGATGATGACTTTTATATAACCAGAGGTTTGAGCACTGTCCTGAACATGCTTCCAGGTGACAGGGAAATTCCGTGGGGGAGTGAATCCCTTTACCCGCGGATGCTGTGGAAACGTGGAACATGTGCTCTGCAGCCCCTTGGCTCCCAGGTAAGAGAAATGCTCTCAGCTGGAATGAGGGAGCAAGAGTCCCTGTTGGGACAGGGGGAGAAATGTCCTTGGCTGGTCTCACAAGCCAAGGATCATTGATGGAATAAGAGGAAAGCAAAGCAAAACAGTCCTGAAGGTAGAGCTCTGTGATAGCTGCTTCCCTGTTGCATGGCTGTAATCTGTAATTTACCACCCTTATCCCAGAAATACTTTTTTTGAATGAGCTTGTCAAATTATGTTGAGCTCCTACTATTGTCTTCACCAGCTTGTTTATCCAGTGGATTTCAGTACCAAGGTAAATATCCATATGTTATCATGTTGCCCACACTACTTCTTACGCTGTACAGGCAATGTCCAGTCTGCTGGGGAAAGGGAAGGAAGCTAAAATCAGCCTTTCTCCTTAAGACTTAAATCTAATTTAAGGCTGCTGTGGTTTTCAATCTCACTGGCACTTTCATTATCATAAAACAGATTATCAATGAGATCTACATCACGAAACTTGAGATTTTATTTATGGCTTTCTATTTTTGGGGAAATGGATTTATCGTTTCACATTTTGAAGTCAGGATCTTAATGCAGTAGATCAGATGGACTATAAATAATTCTAGGTGCTGAGCTGTCCAGCCTGCAAACATGTTCATAATCTTACTACAAGACTTATTTGAGCCTTTTTAGGGTGTTGAACAATTCCAGACCCTGACACTCTTATCTGCCTTTTTTCCCCTTTGTTATACAACAAATAATTCCTAAAGGACTGTTACATGTGTTAAAGACATTGGAGTAGCTGCTTCTCAGATCTTCCAAACATGAAAGTCAGGTCAAGGTGGATGAGAAGAGCTGGGTATTAAATGCTATGAGACACTTGTGTTAAGAGAGGGGTTGTGAGTATCATCATCATGGCTATTCACAGAATTATAACAAGCAGAACATTTGTGTTTTGTGAAGACCTGTTCAGATTGTTCTGTATATTGAAGGTCCCTGAGCCATCACTACTAGAATGTCCTGTTCACTACATAAAACAGAGAAAGCTGGTGTGTGTATTGATATTTAGGCATTGTACAGGCACTGGCCAATTGCACTTAGAGAATTCTGTTTCACTGGAGGGAAATTAGATATCTAAAATCAGCCATTTCCTCTTAGATTTTTTGCTTCATATAGACTTGGCAGTCTCTTTTGCCTCCATTTATTTGAACACTAAACATGCTACAGAAACAAGTCACCATGTGGTAAGTTAGAACTGGCAGCACATCATCTTCTCCATGGTAACTCCCCATGTGCTGGGTCTTGTTCCCCAGTCACTGACTCCCACCACAGGGCAGCTGTTTCGTGTTAACTGGGATGATGTAGTCAGTCACTTTTGTTGGTGGCAGGCCTCTCTTGCTCTCTTCATGCTCTTGTCCATTAGTGCTTAAAAAATTCCTGATTTTTTTAATGCATCTTCTCCTTTTGCTCACTAATTATTGGGTTTTTTTAATTGCTGCTTAATTATTACATCCACTGAAATAAATTGAAGTTCTTACCTAGATTCTGACACATTCTTAAATCATAATCTGGAAGTGGGAAGATTTTTAAGCCTTGTTCTTAGGTTACTGTTTATTTTAATGATGACTGTTGCACAATTCATCAGGTACGTGGTTGAGCCCAAGAAGAAGCAAGCTGTGAGTGTGAAGCCTCCTTTCCTGAGACCGGACTTGTCCGAGCGACAGATCACGGTGAAGATCAGCGACAACGGCATCCAGGCCAACCTCAACCGCAGCAAGGTGAGGGAATCTCCAAGCTCTGCTTTTGGAGGGCAGGGATTGAGCATTATCAAGCCTGGGAATGAGTCTGTCACTGACAAATCTCTTTGAGATGATGCAGAAACTGGAGTTTGAGTCCTTGTCGTGTACTTCATACTCTGAAAGTAACACAGGTTCAGTAACAGCAGCTGTTGATCCAGTAACAGGCAGCTCTGGCATGGAATCGCTCTGGACTTCTTTTGGAAGAGTTGCCTGTTCTTTGCAGTAGTTAATTTCTGTCCCAAGAGCTGTCACCTCTTCGTGTTCAAATTAATTTTAATGAACCCTTGTACCACCAGACCACGTCAGCTGTTCTACTTCAGAGAATGCTCTGAGCTTCCAGGCTGCAGGTAGGCTTGTGGTCCAGGGCAAGGAATATTGACTCAGAAGCTGAGTTCTCTTTTCAGTTTCTCCTGTCATGAATAATAAAGAAGGATTTATTTAGTCCCATAAAAAGTGGTGGATCCAAACGAAGCCAACTTGCAAGATTTTTGTGGACAGTTACTTCCTTTGGAAGTAACTTTGGATAGTTACTTGCTGAGAGCTACCTGGAATGTTGCTGAAAAATGCTAGAAAGCACTATTGTCTTCTACCACATATTAATTAGCATGATGATTATAGTACTTAGCCTGCCAAGAAGACCAGGATAGTGCATTTAAATTTCTACTGGCTGGTTATGACAATGCTAATTTTACATGTGACAGTCCTTGCCTGCAGTGGATGCTAAATCTTGTTTGTCATTATGGGTATAGGTAGTTTTGGTTATTTGGTACATCCAGCACTCTGCCACATGCTGTTATTTAACCAAGTTTCATGTAATGATTGATTTTTTTTTAATCTTTTTCAGTCTAAAATCAGCCTGGAAGGTCTGGAGGATAATAGTATGGATGTGCAACCACCTCTCCCACCCAAAGGAGATCCAAGCAAGTACTCTGAGCTAAAAGGGCAGCTGGGCACAAGTGAAGGTATAGTTGCATGATCAGTTTTATTTTTATTTATAAGAAACTATTTTAGCCTCTTGAAAATGTTTCTTGTATTCTTTCAAAACATGGGATCTAGGTGAAGGATTTTTTTCTATTTATAAGATTTCCAGACTAGGGGAGTTAACAGAAGGAAAGTGAGAGAAAAGCCAGCTTGAAGTGGTTTATTCAGGCCTAGGTTGAATTTTTCATGTCAGTTTTGCAGTGTTTATAAACTCTTTCAAACCCCTTCTTAAATCAAATTTTTAAATATAAATGTCTAAGGAATCTAAGGAATCAGAAATATTAGCATGACATTCTTAGTCATTGCAAAATGAATTATTTCATTTGTAAGAATGTGAACTTTATGCTTTGATACTATTAAAAAACTCCTTTTTTTTTCAGACAGAACTAGTAGCTGAATTCAACCCAAACATTTAGTATTTCAAATTAGAAATTAGGCAAAATTTCTACTTGCCAAAACATGTCACCCCATTCAATATATTGTGTCTTGTTTCTTCTTTTCTGTAGATGGCTGATGTGGCAGCAATGTGCTGTTACTGCCATAGGGACCCTTTTGGTGGAATGCTACACAAAAGTACTGCAAGTGCTGTTCTCTCCAGAACAGATCCGTTTGCAGAGCACAATGGATGGCAGTGAATCACGGCTGACAGCTTTGTGTCCATGCACTTTTTAACAGAAAGTCCTTTTTTTTTCTTTTGCAGAAGGTGGCCTCTCACCCAAACTGATCAGCCCTCCCACTCCTGCCATGTACAAATACCGACCAGCTTTCAGCAACAATCCCAAAGTCCACTACCACGCCACGGCCGAGCAGGTGAGCGCGCCCACGAGCTTCTGCCCCAGCTAGTGCAGGCAGTGTGGAGCTGAGGAGGAATTCACTGCAGGGCTCCAGCGAGTGCCAGAGTGTAAAAGTAAATAACAAAGCTTGGCACTGTTGTGTGACAGTGTATTATTTTCACTGTGCTCCTTATGGAAACATGTCTGGTTTCACAGCTTCCCCCTGCTGACACGTCTGTCCCTCTGCCAGGCGTGCGCTCCAGTGTCTCGGCCTCATCCTAGGGTGCTGGGAAGTGTCACCTCCTGTTGCCTTCTCCTGGCAGAGGCGCCACCTCACATTCCCTTCAGAGGGAGCCGGGCATGCTGAGTGCTTCTCTAGATCAGACCCTTTAGCCAACACTCAGTGTACTCACCGATTCCTTAAGATGTCAGCTTGCAACATAGGAAAAACTTTTAAAGCATCCCAGGAGATATTTTAGTGAAAATTAACAGAGGGCTCCTTATGTTTGACCTTCCTTAGCACTTATTCAGTGCATTTGGGTTATATGGAAAAAAACACCTTCCTAACTCCTGGCATCGTTTTCACCAATCAAGAAAACTGAGGTCCAAACAATTAGACAGATTTGCTGTGGAATTTTGACAGTTTATTCTTTTGCTTAAAAGTTATGAAACTTATTTCTCATGGATTTATTGCAAATATTCCTTGGCCCCTGGGACCTGAGAACAGCATTTGGAAAATCACTGGTCTAACTTGTATATTTGCAATATGTATCCAAGTCTTCATGCACCAGTGGAGACATCCTTAAAAACACATACCACACACAGTGCAGTTTTCTTAAAATTAATTTCATCAGGTCCTTCAGTATCACTGCTGGAATAACAAGAAGGGGGTGATAGGAAGGAGTATTATGAAAGAAGTAAGGAAAGGAAAATATGGTAGATAAAAACAATTGACTGTTGCAACACTGTAATAAGACGGAATGTTCCTTAAATGGTGAGGAAAGCTTTCCCTGAATCCTCCTCATTTTGAAAAGAAAGATGGTGATAGATAGGGGAATTGCAGCTATGACCAAGTTTAAGTTTTTGTCTTACTGCAGTAATGGTAAATCTTATTCTCTGGATTTGTCCACTTAATAAAGAAAAAAGCGGCTTATGAGAGGGAACACAAGAACAGTGTGTTCACTGTATCCAAAAAGTTTAATATCCTATCATTTTCATTTTATTACATGAAAAATGGCTTGACATCCAGTTCAAAATAGTCTATTTACAGGCATCATGTAGCAATTTTGAGCTGTGGAAGCCACAGCATTCTGAGTCATAATGCCAAAAGTCAGAGAGCCAAGGAAGGTAGGCTTGTTGTGTTCATTGAGGGCACAGCCAGAGATGCAATATAGATACAGGGCAGGTTCTGATTAGGCCAGGGGACTGGGCAGTGCTGTGAAGTGATAACAGGGAACAGCACCTTCACTCTCAGGGTTGCTGTTTCAATCCTAACTCAGAACAGTTCTGTTGCTGTTGCTGACTGGTGTGCAAGCTCTGGGGCCTTGTTCAGTTTTATAGGAGTCACAACTCTCTAGTAGTCAGCTGGGAGTATCATAAAATGGGGTTCACGTGGTGAGCTGATAGGAGGGCATGGATTTGTCTGCCAAGCCTAAGTAGGAGGTAGAGAGGGAAAGACACTGGGCAGTGTGAGGAATGCCATGGTGTCTGTTCTGTGTCAGTTCTACAGCCTGTCAGTGTAATTCTGCTTTTGAGCAGTGAAAGCTGCTAGGAAAGAGGCATTGGGGCACAAGGAAAATAGCACAAATATACTTAAAAGCTACGTCATTGCTCTCATCCTCCTTTACAGGCTGTCACTTGGTCTCCTTTTTCCAGAGAAGGCCAAATTTAGCACCATGCTCTAGAAGAGACTGAGCTGTTCTGCATATTTCCCTATCTTCTAGCTGAAAGGAAAAAAGCTTCTTAAAAACATCCACAATAAACCAGGTGTTTGTCATTCAGTTTATTCTTTTCAATAGTTTTCCTTTAAGAGAAACTAAAGAACAAGCTGTGCCAACTGCATTTCTGATTAAATATGTGACTGATAATAACTCTTTGTTTGCACAGCCAGTGTAGCCAATTTATTGTGCATTATGGAAACTCTTCCTTAAAAATAACAGTGAAAACTATTTGCTTAGCACAGAATGGCATTTTAAGTGAACAGAACTCTGAGCAATTTTCACAGAGTAAAACAAAGTGAAGTCCTATCTGTTTTTAGAGCACATAAATAAAGGATGGGCTTTGTTTCCTTTCCTTTTCTGATGTGGCCACTTTCTCCTACACAGGCAATAAAAAAGAGAAAATTGCTTCATTTCATTGTCTCAATGGTGGGAAGGAGCCTCTCTGCTTTAATTAAAGCTAAGTGCCTAATTTTGAAGACCTATGACCAGAAATTCAGAATTACTGAATATTCATAGTGCAGAGTAGAGTGGATAAGAGTGTGCTGGTCCCCAGCGTGTTGAAATGAAGCTCAAAATATTTCTGTCTCAGCACACAAGACCAGACATCCCTCAACTCAAGAGCTATTTGTAGAAAATGTGAAGTGCAGTGCTTTTTCCAAGGGCAGTATTATCAGATAACAATCTGATTTACCTTGACTGAGACTTGAGTCTCAGCTTGGGTCTCATTCAGTGTCCATGTATTATGTTACTTTTTTCTGTCAATATTATTTAGCAACTCCTCCTTGGTTCTAAGGTGCTAATCCATATGTTGAACAGGAGTCAGGAGATTTTCTTGTAATGAACCTGGGCTGACAGTCAGAGGGAAGACCTTCAGCTCTGTCCTTCTCATGCACTTACCAAGAGAGAAAACCTGTACTTTTTCACTGGCTTTTGTTTCTCATTCTCACCTCTGTTTTAGATCACCTTGCAGGAGGGACACAGTCAAGGGGCTCTGATAGAAGAGGATGGCAGGAGCCTTGATTACCAGTCCGAACCCAGCTTGGACATCCCCAGCTACCGGAAGAGCTCCCTCCATAAGACCTATCAGTCTTCCCCACTCCAGATAGATTCCTTTGCCATCAATTCACGATCCCTGAGCCTGAAATCTGCTGGCAGGAGAGGGACAGACAAAGTGCCCCTTCATCCAATAAAGTCCGAAGGAGCGGCTTCCACCCCTTACAAAAGCATCTTTTCTCCCAATTCCCTGTCAAACAGAAATGGGAGTCTTTCCTATGACAGTTTGCTGAACCCCATGTCTCCCTCGGGGAGGAAGTGCATTGCCCATTCTGCAGTCAGCTCTGTTGGGTACCACTCCCCATATTTGTCAGCCAAAATGTGCCACCTCCGGGGCAGCGAGCTGCAGCGCCAGCCCCCGCAGAGCTTCAGCCCGGTGCTGGGCAGCCCGGCCCCGCATCAGCGAGACCCCTCCCCAGTGCGCTACGATAACCTCTCCAAGACAATTATGGCATCCATCCAGGAAAGGAAAGAGATGGAAGAGAGGGAGAAGCTCCTCCACTCGCACCCTGACTCGGTGTTTGCAGACTCAGGTGTCTATGACACGCCCAGCTCCTACAGCCTTCAGCAAGTGAGCACGCTCTCGGAAGACCCGCGCAGCATGGCCATGAGATACGGATCCAGGGACAATCTGATGGCTGCCACCAGCTTTAGCACAAGGAACCCTATACTGCAGTCCTCAGTGTCTTCACTCTCAAGTGCAATGACAAGAGCCCCAAGGACTTCCACAACCTCTCTGCAAGCTGATTTAGCCAATAATAATGTGCAGTCCCATCAAGCACTACAGGGCAGGGTGAGCAATGGCTCCTACAAATCCCCAGGCCACCAGGTCCCATCATCCCCCACAGGGATGCCTAGGTCACCCTCTTACGGAGGCCCGAAGGCTGTGTCATTTGTAAACACTGTGGAAATCACAGAGGTGCAGTCAGTGGGAGCACAGAGGTATGTACTGCTTGAGGGGCTGAGAGCACTGGGAATCTGCTTGTGAGCGAGGGCTGGAGCTGGAGCTGCGCTGGAGGCACACCCTGAGGAGGTGTTTGCTGTGGGCCATGATGGTGGGAGGTTTGTGGGTGCTCTTCAGTTCTGTCACACCCCCGCAGCAACCTCATCATGACAAAATGTTTGCACTTCTGCTGTACCTTGAGCTGCAGGTGGTCAGTTTTGCTGTAAATTCATAGTGATATGGTCATAGTCATAGCTGAACTGGGGAATTACTTCCAAGGTGTGAGGCAGATTATTCCTCCCCTTAGGCACAAAAGGGTAGAACTGTTCTACTTTGCAGCCTGAAGGGAGGCTGACCCAGACGTTGCACGGATACAGAGGCAGAGCTGGGATCCTACTTGTGCAACATACTCTCCACTGAGGGAAACAGGCTGAGATCCTGGTGCTTGGCATTGACAGCTCTGTATTTAGCAGTGTTGAGTGTCCATAGTACAAAACTGCTGACAAAAGCACAGAGCTTCATGATATTACCTTAAGGCCTTTCTGCTTCCTTCCTTTCTGTGAGAAAGCTTGAAGAGAAAGGATTTGCTGTGCTAAAAGCCTCAGTAACTGCCACCTGAGCAAGATGCTCAGCTGCAGCTACTGCACGTGCTTCTGTTTTCCTTCTGGAAGCTATGGAGCTTGCAAAGCTTGAAAAGATCATGATCCTGCTGAGGATGCAGTACTTCAGCTTAGTTGGGACCTCGAGGGCTGCTCTTCAGAAATATCTGTTTCCTTTGTCTCTGGTACTTACTGTGCTATGCTGGCCTCTGGTTAAGGTCCCAGGTTTCTCTCTCCTGTTATGCAACAGTTTTGGAAAACTTACTGAAATGTGGGAGAACCATTATTGTAGACCTCCTGAAGTTAAGTGCAAACAAGTTGTTTCAGAGATGAGCAACAAGGTTTGTTTACCTGGATATTTAACTGGGAAATGTTTTTTCTGAGAATTTATTTCTGATTTTAAAACAGTTTGGCTTAAGGTCAGTGGTGAGCAGTGGTAACAGTTAAAACTCTCCTGTGTCCTACAAATGCCTATGCAATTAGTTTGGAACAACAAAGCATTTAAGCAAGTAATTAAATTAACAAATATTACTCAGGCGTGGTCCACTAACCTAATGGCCAAATTAATTCTCTCATTTCAGTGGCTTTTCATTGAATGCACTGGCTTCAACCAGCTTGCTCCCAGGCTTGAATATTTTGCAATGCTGGGAACTCAGGGTGACAGGGGTAATTGTTTATTCTGAATGAAGCCATTCTGTATCACACTTTATCACTAATATTGCATCTTTTGATATTTCTTTTGATGCAGGGATGACATGCAGTTGAAGACACCTCACAGTAAAATAAATGGACAGCCAAAAGGAATAGCCAGGTTGGGTTCAACATCAAGTTCCCAGGGGACACCAGTCAGCCCTGCTAGACACTCTAATGTTAAGAAGGTGTCTGGAGTTGGTGGAACAACCTATGAAATTTCAGTGTAGAATAAAATGAATTAAAAACAAAGAGCCATCCACTCAGCCAGCCATGAAGCTAGGAGCACTGTGAAGACTCAAACAACAACAAAGAAGGAGCAGCAGCAGTCGGCCACTCTCCTTTTCTTGTTTTGGGTTTGTTCTGTTTTCATCTTTCTCTTTTGGCCAAAAACCAGCTGCAGCCTTATTCTTGAGGGAATAATACAATTGTACAGTCTATCAGACTCTTCCTGAACCGACAGGCGGGAACTGGCTATGACCTAAGACCACACCAAGAGGAATTCCTTCCTGCAAGCGAGCGCTAAAGCCATTGTGTGCATGTCTGTCCAACCACTCTGTTGTGTACCAGTTGTGCTGTGAAACAGTTCAGTCAGCCAGGATCAGTCAGTTCTCCCATGGCCCTTCCCAGTTCTTCTGGCCAGCGATGTGTCTGGCAGGAGTCAGAGGACCAACTGCTGTTTTCCTGCTGACATGGAAAGTGGGGTTCCTGCACTGGGCAGGAGCTTCTCCTCGTCCCCTGGGCACTGCAGCTCAGGTTCCTCCTCCTGGGAAGGAACAAGGCAAGGCCACTTGGGCTGCAGACACCATGTCTTCTTTAAAAGCCTCCCTGGTCCTGGATGGGGGCAGGAGAAAGGATAGCAACAGCTTCTCCCTGTCTGCCATTGGCCTCCCTGCGTGTGAAGTTGTGTGTGTGTGTGCGCGTGTTTGTCTCCATGGAAAAGGACCGCAACACTGGCGAGGATCTGCCACTCTGACCTCCTGCTCCCTCTGGGTTTGAAAGGCTTCTCTGACCCGGCAACAAAACCAAGCAGATAAGAAAAGAAATGTTCAGATGGAAACATATTTTAAACAGCCATCAGCTGCTTTCCCTGCACCCTCTTTACCTGTTGGATTTAGGCAATAACAGAGTTTACTGCCTTGCCCTGGTGCCGTCAGTGTAATCCCGCAGCAAGGTTATCATAAGCTGTCGAATTTACAGTGTGTGTAACTGAGCCGAGCGTGCATCTAAAGGATATAAATTTTCTGTCTGCCTAATTACTAGCACATTCCCTCTGGTCTTCAATACTGTTAGACAAAGGATTTTCAATTTGGGTTTTTCCCCCCTGGGGAACAACTTTTTAAAATAATATCAATCAAATCTATTTAACATTCTGAGGTTTCTTTTTCCTGTCTCCAGAAAACTACATTTACTTTGTTGGATTTAAAGACAACTTTACCATAAAAAAACAAGAAAGGGGTGCATTACTTTTGTCAAAAATATGAGGACTCTGGCAAAGCTAATTTTGGGACAAATGGATTTTTATTTCTCTATTCCTTATCTCCTTTTCCTTACCATTCAGTTACCACCTCAGAAGTCAAAAGTACTGAGATCTGGACCAATGCTAACCTGCCAGATCATGTGTGCAATTAAGAATATCCTGAGCGACTGTTGCCAAAGTCACTAAAAATTATTATTTATCACTGAGCCAGTCAGCATACAAGACCTCGACTTCCCACCTGGTTCTCTTGGTGAATAGTTTTGATTAGAGATCTAAATCCATCATTTTTCAGGATATTCGTTTCAAGGGGTTAAATCCTTTTCAGTCCTTGACTATAATGGAAAGCTCTCCAGGTATTTGGTAGCAATTCAGAATGTGTTAACAATATCCTATTTGTTTTCATGTATGTTGAGGTTAATTATTCCAGAAGGCAAATATTGACCTTAATTTTGCCTGGTTACAATTTATATTTTGATTTGATGAATCTTGACATCTGCTGCAATACATGGTTATTATGTCCCTTGTATATCACATTATTTTTTGGAGACAAAGGTTGAAGAGAACATAAGAAAGTTAATCATCTCTCTGTGTAAGGCTCTGTGTTATGTTCTTTGCCTGAAGGAAGAAATGTGGAAAGCAATGCATCTGCAATAGGCTAAAGTTCTGAGAGAGTGAAGTAGAAATCAGTGTGCATTTTATTGCCTTGGTGATATTTTAAATGCCTGGTGTAGCGATATTGCAGAGCAGAGAAGCAATAGTCTTTCTGTGCAGATTTGCTCGCTGGCATGTAGAACATTATCTTTAGTTGGAGGCACCATGGTACCAGAAGGATGCTGGCAAACTGGATCAGGTATAGATGGAGCAATATATATTAAAGAACTGGATGGGCTGGCTAATGAGAAGATTTAAAGGGCTAAAACATGCCACTGGCTAAGCAATGAAGTGGAAATCGAGTATCATAATTTTAAAAATATGTTACTTAAAAGTTATAAAACCAAAGGTAAATCCAAGGGTTGTCACTGGTAACCAATGCTCTACATTTAGAATGGGGCAGAAAAGATGGAGAGGAAGGGGCAGTGAATAGTCTTCCAAGCAGAGTTTTGGACAAACTGTTTAGGACAGTCAAACTGTATTTGGACAAGTCATTAAAAAATTTCTGTGAGAGGTGAGTCTGTAGGGACAAGGGGTAGACCAGATGGCCTTACAGATTTCTTCCATCTTTAACTGTTACTAATCTGCAGTCTACCCTGATGCTAACTCCTCAGGAAGATGCAGTACTTCTTTAAGGACTGGAATTCACTCTGGTGCATAGAGTATCACAAAATTACTTGTTTTTAAAGTATCATGTATGCCATATGTAAGCCCTGAAAAAGAGAGGGTAAGAAACACATGGGATTAGGGAGTGAGACAAGGGCACATTTTATCATGTATCTTTGAATACGTACATGAAATTCATGCAAGCAAGGCTGAAAATTTGCACCAATGTAATATTTGAGATTTGCATCCCAGTGATGCTCCACTTTGATCGTTCTTTCTCTTGCATTTATAAATGAAAAAGCTACTGAGGAACTTGAAGGGCCAAAGAGCCTTTGAAGTTAACTACATTAGTTCATGAGAGAATTTCTCAGTAAGACTAAACACAGTATTGTGTGTATAAAGCACTAATATCCAGGGTTATTTTGACATAGTTCACAAGG
>NW_005054330.1:2649474-2664116 GCF_000277835.1 Geospiza fortis | reverse complement strand
TTCAGCAGTAAGGATTATGTATTTTGTGAGTAGTTTTGCCCACAGTTGAGAGACATTCAACTTTTTCATAGGTTTACAATGGTACCAAAGTATTTTTATTTTTTTTTCCTTTTGAGGTTTGCATTTAATTCAGTGCACGTAGCCTGGAGTAAATGATTCAGATTTTCTGAAAGAATAATCTAAGCAGAACTGTTAACAGGAGATTGCATGCAGCAAATCCAGCCTCATTTCCATCCAAGGCACTGAACCTGCAGCTATTTACTCATAAATGTAAGTGTCTGTTCCATAGTTCCTGTTGTGGGACTGGGGAACTATTTATTAAATCTAATTTTTGAGCAGAATCCAGCCCATATTAAAGCATAGTTCTTTAAGCAGTTTACAGATCAGCAGTAAGGTTCTTCTGTCAAGATACCCTGTTTTTACAGACACTGCAGGCCAAATCTTCAGCTTGTATAAATTAGTGTGGCTCCATGAAAGCTCATTTTATTGATGCTAATTTATAGTAGGTGGCGATCAGCCATGAAAATCCAGCACGAGCTAACACATCCTGTAAAGTAGCTTCTTTATTTTTGTCATGCTTGTTTCATGTTTCAAAAGTCTTAAATATTTTCAACATGTTTTTATTTGTAGCTGTGGATTGTATTACTTATTTAAAAAAGAGCAATAGGTTTTTTTTTAGTTTCCGCATCAGTTTTCATTGCATATTGCATTTTATTATCTGTTTGTTCCTTGTTCATATGCTCCCATTTAGCCTCCAGGTTTTCATTGTAGTACTTTTCTGCCTTGAAAAGTTGGATCTCTATATCTTTAGTTGTATAATATATTGAGTATTATGGAATTAAATGTACCTTACTACATGGGTGGGAGAGAGAGAAAATATTTTTACTTGAAGCCTTAATATTTTCTTTTTTTACTACTTTGTTTGTTGACCTCATAGGAAAGTCTGAATAGCAAAGACTTTGAAACTCCGGGCCAAATACTGCACTGACAGACAACCAGCATTTGGCCCCCATGTCAAAACTGGATGCAGACATAACCTGAAGTGAACAAGGGAAAAAGCCTCAGGGTGGCATATTTTCCTGAAGATCATTAATGCAGTCTCAAAACATGTCTGTAAGCAAGTACATTAAAGAAGTCTTCAAGTCTTGAATTTTTAAGGAAGGTGATAGCAGGAACTGCCCTAATATCTTACATCTGCTTTTTTTTTTTTTTTTAATTAAGCAAAACAAATGTATTTACTCAGTTTGGTTCAGCCAGCTCGGGGGGTTGCACAGAGCTCTGTGTTGGTAGCCATGTGCAGCACATGAGCTGTGGGGTGTTGTTGTTCTCATTCTAACCAAGCGTGATGTTGTGTCAACTTGGCCCACGAGGATCCCTCCCGGGCCTGACAGTGGACGTTCCTCAGATGATGCCTACTCTCCTACAAGCCTAATATGGAAATTGCAATGTGGTTTTCTTTGGACTATATCTGTGGTCCAGACTAGAGATATATAGAGAGATATATATATAGTCAATATTTTTCTGTGTGTGTGGGAAAGATGGGGTCAAGCTTTTCTGTCTCTGACAGTCTGGAAAGTTAATGTCGAACCGTTTTTATGGTCTGTATTTCACCTGTTCTGCCACCTTGAATTGTTGGAATGTATCCGTGCAGGCTTTGTGGAGCTCTGTCTGTAACCTTTTTTGTGGCTCTCGTAATACATATATATTTTTTAAACCTTTGAGTCACTTCAGTATTTTCAAGTGTCTGTTTCTGCCTCAGCTGCATTCGTTTGCTGAGATGGTTCACGGTGCGCTGCCATTTCTCACTTCCACTTGTGCAAAACCTGAACTGGAAGAGCAGAACTGGAAAGGCCAGTTCCAGTGCAAAGGACAAAACTGACAAAATATTAAAAGAAGTGACTGCATGTTAAATCTCATTTTCAAGATGCCTATGGTAGAGTAGGAGATATGGTGAGTCTTTAAAAGAGTGTCTCCCAGCTGTGACCAGTGAATCATGTTTGGGAGGCCACAGCAAATGATCCATGAAACAACATTAATGAAGTTTCCTGTACTGTTTATTTAAGTTGTGGGGTTAATAGGGAGCCTGTGGTCCATCACAGTTTTGAATCACTGCCACAGAGTAACTGGAAAAATTTTTATATTGGTATTTGTTGAATACATTCTGTCCAGGTCATGTGGGTTTAGAAATCCCAAACATGCGCAATTCTTAATCTGTCTTCATCTGTCTATGTGTTTCTAGTCTTTGGAAGTATGTCCATTTGATCTGTCAGACTGTCTTACAACACACACAGCTGCCAAGCCCTGCAGCTGCTGCAGGATTTCTGATGCCATAATTTGCATTTATAGGCTAATTGCATTAAGCAAGGATCCATTCAAGCATGTTCATTATAAATGCCAGTCATATTTGTGTGCTGTTGTGTCTTCACGTGGCAGAGATTACCTTTTATATAAAATGGCCCAAACTGTAATTGCCAGGCTCCATGGATGTTGGCTACATCAAGGAGGATTATATAAGGCCGTGATCTGTTTCAATACATTTTATTTAAAGATATCTTGGCTTACAGCAATCTCAGCTTTCCTCTCTCTGAGTAATGAGTAAATTATCCAAGTTTGTATTTAATTTTTTCATTGTTGTTGTTTTTCATTCTGCAGGACAAGTTTAGGTTCACATTTTGGAACATAATAAGGAAAGACAAAGGAAACTATTTATACAGGTGAATATGTCTTTTAAAAAGAGAGAATCAGTTTTACAATAAATAGACCAGAATTACTGTCAAAATTGGTTTTGTTCATCTTGTCACAATAACTTGAAATTTAACATAAGGCTTATTTCACAGCTGATATCTCTAAGCCTGAAACATTTTTTAAATGTTTAAAAACATTTCAAATTATATGAAGAAATATGATCTACTTCTACAGATTAAAACAGTCCTGGAGAAGTGATGGTACATTTTACAGTGCCTTATATATATGTGTATATATTTATATGTATATATATAATGCCCATATGTATATAATGTATATGTAATTGTGTACATAGAGTCAGGTAAGACTAGTTACAGGTGTCTCTCTCTGATAAATTTTAAATGGAACTGATCTGTCTTGATAGAAAAAAAATGGTTGTAGCAGCACCAAAATACAAAACTGAAATTACTTTTAAAAAATGTAAGCAAATAAAGTAGACTGGAAACAGTGTTTCTGCCAGTGGTTGTGTTCCAGGCCATGTAAGACTGGTAAACAGACACACCATGTTAAGGGACATTCAGAGAGAAGGGAGGCAGTGCTGGAAGCTTGGAGAAAGTAGAGAACATGTAAGAGCAACTTGCCTTAGAAGTTGTGTTGCCATCCTGTTCACCTTTTACACGTCCATCCCCTGTGTGGATTTTTCAGGCAGTAATTTATAAAGCACTGACATAGCCTGTCCATTGATATTGGATGTAGAATACCCCTGGCCTGGGATGGACACTGAGCACTGTGGGTAATGCTGAGGTTTAATAACAGTTCTAGACTGTGTTAAGATATTCTGTCAATCTGCTCCTCATTAATGGAAGTAATTTCTGCCTTTGTGGGTCTGGGCCAGTTTGATCAGACTACATGGCAGAAGTGCTCAACGTGGCTTAGGCAGCAGATTCTGCCAGACCAGGAGCTTTTCTAGGGGTTTAGTTGCATTGTAGAAAAAAAGGAGAACCACAGGTAAGTCTTTTCTTTTAAAAAATACCCCTTTCTGAAATAAAATTATTTTATGAACATAAGTAATTCAAAAACCTTTCTTTCAGCAGACTTGATGAAGTATCTGCCATGTAAAAGCCATAACGGCTGTGTGCTGCCTTCTGAGGTTTATTTCACACCTTTTAACTTCCAGCCTCCACATGGGGCTTGGACTATCCATCTATCTCTTCAATATGGGGTAAGAGCAGGATTTTCAAGGATTTATTTGAGCATTGTCTGTGTGTGTGTGAAACCCTCCAACTGAGTTCAGTGGTAACTGAAAGAAATAATGGGAAGGATATGTGTGGTTAGCCAGAGAAATGGCAATGCCCGGAACTCTCTAAGGGAAAAGTTGCCTTCCATACAAGTGAAGAACTGTCCTTTAGTTAGCACTGCTGTTTTGGATGCTTCAATAAACCCTACCATTGCACACAGTCAGCCATGAGGACTCGAAGCAGGGCTTTCAGCACCAAAATCACAAGATTTGATACCCCAAATGAACGCCTAAAATGAGAATTCCTGATTTCAGAATAACAATAACATATCGAGCTCATGAGTGCCATGCCTAGCTCACACTGAAATCTCACTTCCCCTGAAATCAGTGGTAGTTTTTCCTTTAACATTAATGGTGCCTCATTATACTTTACATGCCATTAGGAGTGGCACCCACAGGAATTTGCTCTCTGCTGTAGTTTATTGACATTAGGACTTCTTCAAGCCTCTGACTTGGAGCAAATCAAATACTTGCCATCTTTTTTTTTCTCATAACAGCACAAAGGCAAAAGTGGAATTTCATAAATACATCCCATTCTGGGATCAGCTCTATTTTTAATGGAACTTCTGTCCCTACTCCACAGAACAGAGATAGTCTTCATTGAGGGATTTTTGAGTGGCAGGCTGCAAGGAGGAATTTGGGATTAGTGGTGGAGCAGCAGTGGGGGCTCTTGTGCCTTCTGGTTTGTCCTTTCCTGCAGTGTGCAGGGGAGTGGCTCGTGGGCAGTGGTTTCCTCCATTCACTGTTCCCATGGATATGAGGTGGATGGCTCCTGGTGTGCCAGCTGCACACTTATATATCTTGAAAGCCTCTTTCAGTTACATAGGAGCAGAGCACATGGGGATCTTTGGGTCAGAGCTGACTGTGGAAGCTCATAAAATTGCATTATATTCTGGTTCTAGTCACGGGCACAGGTGGTTTAGCAGAATACAGCTTTGCTGTCAGCTTTTTCTTCTGTACAGTCATTGGAACAGATGGTGAAGGGATTGTTGAGGGTCTGTTTTAAAGACAAGCAATGCTACTTTTTCTTTGGAAAAGCTCTTGTAAAAACTGCAGTGTCTGAGTAAATTCAGTGAGTAACAGCATAATCCATTTTTTGCAGCCTGTATATTATGGATCCATCTGGCCTTGGGATCAGCCCTTATTGTCTCATTGACAGATACCTAAAACAACAGACTTAAAAAACAGAGAAGTAAGTAGTTATAAATAGGTGGTACTTGGTTATGACTAATTTTTTGGGCACACTGTGACATAGTGGAGACAAAGGGCTCTGTTGTTGGCCACAATCCCCTCCATCAGAACTCACATGCTTTGCACTGCTGTTGTTGGGAGCTTCTCAGCTTCCAGCTGTGACTCACGGTGACAGAGGTACCAGCCAGATGTTCTTCTCCAAACATGGGCTGCACATGAGGCACAGGAGTGGGCTTCAGGCCTTCTGGCAGCAGTTCTGACTCCACTGCAGGTTCCTGCTGCCTCGTTTGTCTTTCTGTGCCTCTTTGCTCCATCTTGGATGGGGATGTGACTTCCTGACTCACAGAAGTGTTGTGTTTGTGAGAGGCTCAAGCCCTGCTGTTCTGCAAACAGCTCTGGAGCTGAAGACTGGCAGATGCCTCCCATAGGTATCCTGGAGCAGTAGGACATGTTTGGGGAACATTTAGCCTCAAATGAAAGCATCACTTAGGTGATGTACTCAAGGAGGAATTTTTTGGGTGTTTGTGATGGGTGTTTTTGACAATAATCTTGGTACTTCATGCTGATTTTGGCAAGCTGTTTTAGTAAACAGATAAAGACATTTCTGCCTTGATCCTTCCATTGACTCCCTGCATATTTCCCTATAATCCAAAGCCTCTGCACATTACCCACACAGCACAATCCTCATTCCAAGAGACCATATGCTTCATTGCCTTAAGCAGTTCTGCTCTCCCCTGCCTGCTTCTTGGAGCAGTTGTACATATGTATAATAATATCCAAAATGACTGAGCAGAAATGCAGTAAGAGAAATGGCTGTAGCTTGGGAGTGACCTCGAGAAGGGGGGACACTGTGATGTGCTGGTGAGGCACAGAACACATCAAAAGCTGAGTTTCACAGCCATTGACATGTTGTGGGCAGCTGAGGAAACCCAGGCTTTACATCTCTTGAGGGCAAGGACTGAGCTGCTGTGTTGCCATGTGAAAAATGTTACTAATTTCTGTCCTTTTTTTTGTGTCTGTTTTAGTGTTGTACAGAAGTACATATCCATTCATCTACATTGTCAAATTAACAGCACATAAAGCTTGTCAAAGAAGGAATAATGTCTATTAGTGCACAAAATTATTCCTTTTCTAGTATGGTCTTTCACTCAAGGAGCAGGAATAAGATGGAAATTATTAATTCCTGAGATTTTAGCACATGCTGATTTAGGGAATAGGAAAAAATAGGTGTGTCCATGTGTAAACAGAAGTTACATGAGTTTATTTAACTGTAGAGGCAAAAAAAAATGTTTCCATTTATATTGAACCACAAAATAGCTACATTTTTTAAAACATGTAAAAACCTTCATATGAATCAATGTCATAGAAATTTAGTGTATTTCTGCCTCATTTTAACAGAATTTTTAATATAGTTCTCTATGAATATTTTAATTTCTTTTTGAGAATAATATTTTTATTATATGTACTCAAATTCTAGGGATATTTATACAGCTTCTGTTTATGTATCTCTGAAGCCCTGGATGCTGCAGGACTGCATTTCAGGACTGTGACACAAATGAAGGAAAGAGTCCTTTTTTGGACATAGGAGACTTGGGGTGTGCTGTCTGCTTTTGGTTCAGTTCTATATGTATAAATATATATATACACTCTGCTACTATTATTAGCAATCCCCTGCATGGGTGGGGAAAGCAATGCTCTCCTTAGCCTGGGTTGACATTACTGGATTTTTGAAGCTGAGTTCCTTGGATGCTCCATGACTGCCCAATCCGAGGCTTAAGGATGAATTAATCACTTGAATCCTACAACTAGTGACTTGAATAACTTACACTAATGGGGTGTTCAGGCTGGCTCAGTGCAGCAGGCTGATTTTCACCTGAGGGTCCTTAACATTTCCCTAGGAAATGCATGAATACATTAGTGGAAATTTGATGGAATAAGTTCAGTAACATAATTTGGAAGAGAGAAAGAGACACAATGCCTTTTTGTCTGATCTATACCTATAGCAATTTCCAAGTTGTTACACACACACATAAATATACATATACATTTACATATATATGTATGTGCCCAGATATTTATAAAACCAACCACAGCCTTTCAATTGTGTGTGCTGTGATTCATCAGCAGCAATAGTTTTTGGCAGGGACATAATTTCAAATCTTCTGCTGAGGATGCCTGCCAAGACATTGTTGGACAGAGATAGGATGAGGAAAGTTATTTATAAATGGGGATAATTAGGTCCTGTGCTTATTAGTGTTGAGGATGAGACAGAAAGATGGCATGTGTAGTAATGAGTATTGTAATATGAGAAGATGCTCTCCATGATTTTCTAATTGTTGAGAGGAAAAAAAATTTTCAGAAACCATCTCAGGTGAAATAACATCATTATGTGGTGCTCCCAGCTATGAGATTCATGACTGGGAGTTTGTGTACTATGCTCTAGGAGAGGTCTCAGACTAATGGAAGCTTGGAATACTTCCACAGGATCCAGGTGCTGAGTGTCAGAACTGAGATGAGATTCTGTTTCCTGCATCCTGGACTTCAGTTTGTGTTCAGGCAAAAATAAACCCTGCTCAGACATAGGAACTACATTAACTCCTTTTATGTGGAAGCAGTGCTCACAACCACACCGTCAGGAGAGAGCACTGTGCTGCCTGGTGCTCTGCTCATCACCTGTCAGCAGAGGCAAGGCTATTGCTGTGTTCCAGCAGTCATGTAGATGTGCGTTACATCCCTTTTTTTCTTCAAGAGATACTGTCACTGGAACAAATTCACCTTTCTATTGGTATTCTCCCTAGAGGTATAAATCCAGTGAACACAGTGTGAAATTCCTCCCTGCAGGGTCTGGAGGGCACCTGTGCTCACACAGACTGCACAGCAGCCAGGACAATGCTCTCAGCCAGTTACTACAAGGAGTGGTCACACAGTGAGTCAGGAGAACAGCCATTAATATTAAAGATTTCTTAGCTCCTGGCTTTGCACCAAGCTTACTAGATAGTGTGACTAATGTGTAGGAGACACCTAAGCACACATCTGTGTTGAAACAGTTGAATATCCCATTAACTTTTCTTACTTCCAAGCTATTTGGACTGGTCTCACAATGCTTGGGATTTTTCTGGCCTGAAGCTCCTGCAGTCTCAAGTAAATGGTTGCTTTGGGGGTTTCTGAGTTTTTCATTAGAGGTGAGGGGAAGAAATAATCTTCAGCATTGCAGAGAGAAGCCTGAAATACAAAAATGGAGTCTCTCCAAAGGTCATTATTTCCCTGCACAGTGTGGGGTTTTTTAAACTCTGGCATGATACTGACAAGGTCCAGTGCCTTGAGAAAGATTATTCATATATTTAAAGGCGGGTGCAGTGTAAGCAAGTGCCTGGCTTGGCCTGGGCCTTGGTTTCTCTGAAGGGGGAGTGTTGGGAGAGCTCATCTGGCTAAATCACTGCCACAGCTGCTATTTCTGCCCTGTGGCCAGCACAGAATGTCACCTGTGTGGCTGAGTATCTCCCAGGCTCTCCAGACCTGGAGCTAGCATCACTTCCCCCAAAACTATTTCATCCCAGGGTTTTGCCTACACATCCTCAATGCAGTCTGTATGTGAAAACACTGCATTTAAATGCTGTTGCCAAAAAAAGAATCAGCAGGGTTTAGACAGCCTGTGCCAAGCTCATCCCTAGGGTGATTTTTTTGAAGTAAAGCAGGGAATATCTAAAACAGCTCCTGGCAGAGAGATAGGAAAGAATATTTGAGGGAGCTAGAATTTTGCCTTTGTATTTCTTGTAAAGCATTAAAGGGATCCTTAGAACTAGAAATCTCTTAAAGTGTGTAATTATGTACGTCACGGTGTCTCAGATGGTTCTGCAGGCAGAGAACTCTTTCCTGCTAAGGGAATTTTGCAGAGCAGGCTTTTTTGTGGTTTGCAAGGGCACCTAAAAGCAGTGCTGGATTTACAGACTGCAGTGCCTAAATATTAAATGCTCAGTAGTGACAGTTACTATCAAACACAGTAGAAGCCAACACTGCCAAGACCATAACAACTATTTATTTTTCTTTCTAAAACAGAAAAATAAAGGAAAGCGGTGCAAAGGGAGATCAGTTGAACTTTACAAAAGCAGCATGTGCTATTGCAAAAGCAAATTTTCACTTGCTAATCAGGATTAGAAGAAATGCCTGAGTTGTTTCATTGTTGGGAGCTATCAGCAGCACCTGTGCTTCATTAGCAAAATCAAAGTTTACTGTTCTCTAAGACAAAAACATTGGGGGGGCAGGTGGTCCTTGAGGCAATAATATCAAATCCCCTTTTGTTTCCTGGAGAATGATTACAGTGAAATACTTTGCTTATGTTTCTATTCTTTAGACCATCTGTTTCAAATTAAACCCTTCTGGCAGGATACATCATCATTTATTAGAGTGTTACATTAGATAATGCAGTGCTAGTACGGCTGTTATAAACCCTGAGCTTCATGAGTGTGACTTGAGGGACAGAACTGAGGTGTTTACTTAATGAAAGGGCCAGAGACTGTTAATAAAACTGGTTTTCCAGTTCAGAAATTACTTTTTTTATAGGTCTTTCACAATTACATTTCTGGTGTGTCTTGATCTGCAACTGTGAATGCATTTGGTAGAGTGAAAACTTCTGGCTTTAAGCTGACTGAAAGCAAAGGTGCTGTCAGTAACAAACGGTGAGACACCTAAGGCTGGAAACACAGTCCCTGCACATGATGGGGTGACAGCCATTTCCAGAAATCTCCAGTACCCTGTAGCATTCAAGGCACACCCCATGTGATTCTAGAGCACACAAAGATCTGGCAGGTAATACCCACCCATCTGAAGGAACTTTGTACATTTTCATTCTTCTTCTCTGTAGAAACTCTTTTTTTAAGCTTTCCATCAGAGGCAAAGCTTCACATGCCAGTAGACAGAAGACTGGCCTTGGTCCTAGAACTGTCCTGTCCCTGCAGTCTCAGCCATTTGGGGACAGTTTAAGAAACAAAAAACCTTGCAAGGAGACTTTTTTTTTTAATTCTGAGTCCCAGTGTACTGAAGAGGCTCACTCACTCCTTACTAAAGGAGCAGGGAAAAGGATTCAGTCCCAGGAAATGAGCAGTTCTTTATAGGTGTATTTCAGATACTTCAGTTTACCAGTGATGCCCACTGTTACTAAAAAAAAAAAATCTTTCAATCTACTTCAATTAGAAGGATGGTGACTGTGAGAGCAAAATTAAGAAATAGATTAATCATTCATGATATAAAGACTTTGTATGCTTTAGATAAGGCAAAGCCTGCTTTAAAATATGCTTATAGAAAGTGTGCCTGGGGAAGAGGACAAGTCTTTCATCTTAAATGTGCTTCTCATTTTTTTTCTGGTCAAAGTAAATCTGAAGAATCCTCTAGTAGATGATTCATACCACCTAGATTAAATTCAAGATCTGAATCACTGCTACAATATATATATGCAGAGTTTCTTTCATGCCACAATCTCCCAAAATTGCTGTATTTACCCAACACAGTATTTGTCCTGGTTAACCTTCAGTAATGCAGTCAGACACAGTCAGAAGCCAGCATCTGCTTCAAAATATTTTTTTTTAACTAATCAAATCATATTAACCAAAGTTGCTTAAAACTGGTATTCTCTCTTGCTCCATTAAAAAAAAAGTGAACTTAAGTAGCATCATTTTATAAACCAAAAGTTTAGTGTATCATTTAAATGTTGCAGGACCTGAAGCAGGCCAGGATGACATCAATGTTTCCTTTAAGAAGGCCAGCAGTAAGTCCACAGTGTATGTCTGAATACATGTGGTTCAAATGACATAATGTTAACTTTTTTCCTCTCTCTCTGTTGTTCTTTCGAGAATAAATTTACACTTTTTTTGGTTTGGTTTTTTTTTTAATAGTGGAAAGGTGATACATGGTGAGTAAAAATTTTTGAGGTCATGGAAGAGGCTTTTCAAAACCACATTTTCCTTGTTTCAAATGTCCTTTTATTACTCTGTTTTGTCTAAAAAAAAATAAGCCTGAAAGTTCATAAACTTTGCTTGCCAGTAGTAGGCTAGAGACCTGCCCTTGCTCTCCCTGTAGCTAATGGTAAAACATCCAAACCCTGAGTCATCCCTGTGCTGATCCAAGTCCCATCCAGAGATGATTTGTTTGTATTCCTGGTGAAGTTAACCCCGAGGGCTGCTGGGCCTGCTTTAACCACGGGGTTTTTCTGCCTGCCAGGGGAAACCATTTATTTGGCCTCGCCTGTGTTGACCTTTCTGAAACCTTTCGCTGGCTTTCTGACTTCTCTTTTCTTGTTCTGGTCACAGCACAGTTCAGAGGCTGCCCTAACCTTGGGCATCCTCCTTGAAGGTATCTCTGCATCAAACCACAGAAATGGGATAAACCTCTGGGAATCATCCCTGAGGATTGGACTTATGGCATCAGTAGCACAAGCATTTACTGTTTTCACTAACAGAATAATTCCATTAATGGGCATCAGTAGGTTGTTATCCTCTTAGTTGGATTTTCTGCTTACAGATGAAATACAACACAATAAAACTGGATTAAAATAGCAGCAATATAAATACATATAAAAAGAACAAAGAGCAAGAAGCTGGGTAGTTATTGATGGAACACATGACTGTATATTCAAGCTAGTGGTAATCTTCAACAAATTATTTCTGAGTTGGTTTTTTTTTACCTAATTGAATTGCAAGTTTTAAAAAGTGGTAAACAATCTAATTAATAACATTTTTGGACATAATGAGGAAAATCTAAGGTAATCTCAAAAGACTTTTGAACATAAATTGTCTAAGTGTATTAGTATCTAACCCAAGCAAAAAAACCCCTGCAGAATGGAGCACAGGCACAGGAGATTCCTGATGGTGAAGTGTTAGTGCAGAAGAATGACAGCCAAAATGCAGCACTGAAGCAAACAATCAATATTATCCATTCTCATTTTCTAGCATAATGAGATTGCCCAGATTTTCAGCAATACTTCTTTTTGTGCTGGGGAAACAATTTTGACTATTGCTTAATAACAGTCTGAAACTTTTCTGGTAGTGAGCAGAGCTCAGCCCTGGTGCATTTGGTGACACTGTTATGTCACTGTTTGGTGACACTCCAGAAACTTGCCTGTGGTTATTACTGGGATTTTGACCTGAAATGGCAGGTACTTGTGTGAGCAATGCACCTCGAATAGCAATGAAATTTCAAATGGAACCATATGATTTTAGAATTCAGTTCAAGCTACTGAGAGATTTATCAGGAATAGTTTTATTTGTCCAATTCAGCTTCAGCCTGTCCCTGTCCCCAAGTGAGCGATGGTGTCTGGTGCAGCTTTTTCCTTCTTTTGTGAGATGCTGGAGGTCAAATGGGATTCAGGTTAGAGGGCAGGCTGGAGAGGAAGAGGTAGGACACAAGTGGGAACATTTAATGGAGAATAAGTATTACTAGAGATAAAGAGAAAAGGCATTATGAGAGAAAAGATTTTGAAAGCATTTGCAGGACTGGGAGACTGAGACCTGGGGAAAAGGGACCATGCTACTTTAGGAGGAATTGGATGTGAGGTTTTGAAACCAAACTTTTTTCTTCTGGGTTCTTGGTAGGAAAGAACATGCACGGTATAAATACACACACCTGCCTATATAATAAGATAAACTGAAGAAAAATAAATAAATTAACATTTTAAAGCTATATAAGAAGAAACAGAAAGCTGAGTATCTTAAATACAGAGAATGAGCAGTCAAGAAGGATAAAGGAGGGTGTGTAGCAGATTTTCATCAGGGTCTGATTTACTTATGTGACCCCTGGGAGCCACTGTCGGTCTGTGAAATGCCCCAGAGCCAAAGGACCTGTGCTCCAGTCAGATGTGCCTCCTCTGCATCGTATGTGTGTGAGACAGAGACACGGAGTGGTGGGCAGGGGAAAGACACTCCACTGGGAAAGCTGGAAGGTGGCTGAACTTTAACAGAAAGACCATTTCCTCTGGGCAGGCACAGCGTCCTTGTACCCCTGCTGTCCCTGTTAACTCCGGGCTCAGGGGAGCACATCTCTGTGTGCTCGGCAGGGGACAGGCTCTGGTCTCAGCGGCTCTGGGGTCACTCACACTGGTTGAAATCTGGCAGTTGGAAACTGTCTGCCCAGCTGGCATGCCAGGGGAATAGCAGGAATAGTATTATAGAATTTGTGGTGTGGGGAATGTGGGAATGGAGTTAGAGCTTGAACAGGTGGACAGGAGTGGTAAGAATGCATAATTAAATAAGCAAAGGCTGGATAATGGAATCTGTAGAATCTGCTGGCATCCCAAGGTCCACATTCAGCAGCAGTTCTGTCACCATTTGCAAACTACAGAATCTGACAGGTAGAAACCAGTGCTGAATTTGGGATGTTGGCTCAGTAAAAGGGGGCTCTGTCCTGATTCTCTGTCTGTGGGGCCTCTGCTGTGAGTTTAAGATAGCACCACTGGCCATCTACAGGTAATTAACATTCCACTGTGAGGTAATTGACATTCCACTTCCACCGTGCCTTTCTTCTGCACAAGGCAATGTGTGGAGCTGTAATGAGCTCTGCCTTCTGAAGGGAGTCTCTGTGTGAAGAGGGGAGCAGTTCAGGCCAGAGGCACAAGCGGTGGGATGGGAATGCCCAGGTGGGTGCTGCCAGCTCGGCTCTGCTGAGCCCACCTGGCTGGTGACGACTTTTATTTCCCAAACCGCAGGTTCCTGGTTTCCAGTGCCAGGGACCCAGTGCTGCCTGTAAGAGATCTGTTCCAATATGACAGAATCACAGAATCATTGGGGTCGGAAGGGACCTCTGGAGATCATCCAGTCCCACTCCCAGCCAAAGCAGGGTCACCAAGAACAGGTGACACAGGAACACATCCCAGGTGGGTTTGGAACATCTCCACTGAAGGAGACCCCACAACCTCCCTGGGCAGCTGTCCCAGAGCTCTGCCACCCTCAATGTAAAGAAGGTCTTCCTCATGTTGAGGTGAAACTTCTTGTATTCCAGTTTAAGGCCATTGTCCTTATCCCAACAGTGGGCACAAGTGAAAAAGAGTCTTCAGTCCCACAAGATAAGAGATAAGAGAGGCTCCAGACCCCTCATCAACCTTGCGGCCCGTGCTGGACCCTCTCCAGCACTCCTGATCTTTGTTGTACTGAGGAGCAGCTGGGCACAGTGATAAGGCTCAGGGCTTATAATTAAATATGACGGACTCGGCAGTGCCGGGTTCATGGCTGGACTCAACGTACAGGTCTTTTCCACCCTGAAGGATGACTGATCACGGCATCAGGCGATTAAACCAGGCAGCGCTGGCGGGAATCCCCTGCCGAGCCCTACACGGTGACCCGCCTGGGGTGGAAACCGGTTTGGGAGCGGCCAGGCAGGACCAGCCCCTGAGCCCGGCCTGAGGCGGGTGCGGCTCCGCGGGCACCGCGGCTGGGGCAGAGGGGCCCGGGCCGGGCCCGTGAGGGTCTGTAAGGGCCGGGGTGTT
>NW_005054330.1:2623331-2649011 GCF_000277835.1 Geospiza fortis | reverse complement strand
GACGGGACTGGTTTGCCGGTGAAATTCCGTGTGGTGACCCGCTCAGAGCAGAATCCAGCTGAAGTTCGTGAGCACCCGTGGAGCGCTGGAGCTCTGGAGGGATGAGCGGGCGCTGGGTTTTGTTCAGACAGCTCGGACACTTATCCTGTGCAGGTCCCTTTATTTGATGCTTTCCGCCAGCGCGACTGCCAAGCCTCAGGCTTGTGATAAATGTAAGCTGAGCAGAAGCTTGCCTTTTTTATGTATTTTCCAGCCATGCCTCGGTGCTGCTGTGTGTCTGCAGCAGGGTTTTCCAGCCCGGCAGCAGCTCCCTGTGGATGCCAGGCGCTCTCACGTGCTGGGCCGGCACGGGGCCTGCTGCTCATGGAGCTGCCTGGGCTTAAATCCTTCTAAAGGCACTGTGGCTTTGAACCAAACTCACTCGTGTTCTTCAGCGTTGAAACACATTCACGCAATGGTTGGCTACATTTTTCTGAATCTTTAATTAGAACGTGCAGATATCTGCATGGAGCTTTGGCTCATTTGGGTTCGGTCTGGTAGAATTATCTCCCAGGGGAGACTCATGTCAGGCTCCAGCTTAATCACAGTAAATCCAAACTTAAGCACTAACAGATTTTTATTGTGTAATGCATAATTTTAATTTTTGAGAGGCTACGGGATTAAATGCTCGTGTAAATAGGGCTATGTACCCCCCAGTGATAAAAATACCTTCATTCAATAAGGTTAGAGCTGGTTACACAATTATACTGAGGGAGGTACTAAAGCTGCTTGTTTAACTGCAGCTCCAGGCCTTCCTGGTTCTGCCAAATGGTTGATTTTCTTCAAGGATTCTACAGTACTTTCAGACTCAAGTTATTTTTTTTTTAGACCAATCCAGGAAGTAGAGACTGTGCTGTCACCACTGCCTGAGCAAACATGGCCAGATAATACTTCCTGGCAGGTCAGGATAGCCAATCACCATTTATCACAGTGTGCAAACAGTGGCAGTGGAATATATTACTTACCCCAGATCAATTTGTTCTCTGCTGCTTGTGGTCTACCAGTTGTGCCTTAGGTTGTGCCTGCTTGAAATCTTAATCTTGGCTTTTGGATGTTACTGGCAGAAGCAGTTAATGTGCAAAGTTGTTAAATGGCTTTTAAATACACAGAGTATCTGACCACTGTTCTTTGGGAGCAGGGAAGGTTTAGAAAGTCAAGTCTTGAGCAGATAACTAGATACTACAATATTCTTAACAACCAATGGCTTTTCAAGTCTGAAACAAACAAATGCAAATATCAAACTTGTTATTGGTCTGACAGGGTATTATCACACGGGGAATGTTGGTCTCTGCCACTTGCACAGGAATTGTGCAGCTCAGTTCTGAGAGAGGACAGATCTGGTTTCATTCATGTGGAATACGTAATGGCAGACATCACATGAGTTATTCCCCTTGCTGCTTTACTAATGTGCTTGAATTGATTTTAAAGATTTTTTTGTTTTCCTATTATATCTTGCCAGCAGTATAGTTTCCAGTGAATCAAAAGTATCCTGTGAAGTAGCGATAGAACTTGTTGTTACTGGCCTGTTGTTTCATTTTTAATGCCTTGTTGAGGAATTAACAGCTTGAGGACTGTGTAGAGCCTCATTGTCTAATGGAAATCATGTGTTCAGGAAAGCAAAATGGAGGCAGGAGGGCTTTGCACAGCCAGGCTTGCTGTGAGAAATAGGTGTGGGAAGCAGGAATTTTCTGTGAGCAAATTACTTTTTCCTAAACTGAATAAAAATTATTTTCCATTTAAAAAATCTGTCATCAAATAAACAAGTTTAATACTGGAAGAAGTGAGGTGTGGTATGAATAAAATATGCTGTGGGGCAGAGTGATATAGAAAAGGATTTGCATTAATGGGGTGGGGAATCAGTGCAGAGGGGGGCCCAGACCCAGAGCAGGGAAGGTTTGGGCAGGGTTGATGCTGGAGGTGGGAGATCTGCAGCACTAAACTGTGATAGCAGAGAGAGGGGGAGATCCCTGTCCTCAGGAAGAACCAGGTCAGCTGTCTGGCTGATGTGCAGAGCAGGGTGCTCGTGTGCACTGTGACAAGTGGAAGAGAGATTAAAGTGGCATGAGGGGAGAGAGTGCTGAAAAGATGAAAGGATAAATAAAACACTCCAGGCTGAAAAATAAAAATGTTACTGGAGAGACCTGATGTGACCTAGTTTAAAGCAGAAAATAATTCTCAATGTGCATTGAAGAAGGTTGGAGTCTTTCCAGGATGTTGTTGGGGAGGTGATTTTTTTGTCATTTGATGTAAATGGGATTGATGAAGTGCAAATTTCGTAGGTGTTATCACAGGGCCTTTTAGACATGAAGCATTTTCTTTCTTTAATGGTCAGTCAACACCTTTTCCTCTTTTCTTGGGTATCCTTCCTGGTTAGTTTTTCTTGTCAAAAAACATACTGTTACACCCTACAAGTTTTTCTGTTGCTCATTGGTTGTTTTTTTTTTTTCCCCAATAATTAATTCAGGTGGCTGGGACTAAGTGGCAAATTTACTTATGTCAAGTTAGGCCTTTTAACCCATGACTTAACTTTTTTTTTAATAAATGTGGGCATTTATTTTTACTTTTCGCACAAAGGTTTGAATCAGTTTCATGATACAGGTGACTCAGGTGTCGGTTTTAGTTCTTCAGCTATGTCTGGAATTAAGGCAAGACTACATATCTGTAAAAATCCCCTGCCTCTTAGTCTCCCCTATCTAAAAATGACTCTTTAAATGTGTTTGTTTAGACGTGAACCACTGGCTCTTATCAACCTCAAAAAGAAAAATGAAGAAACGGGGGAAGAAGAGCTCGCCTCTCGCTTGGATCACTGCAAAGCAAAAGCCACCAGGCACATATTCCTGATCAGGCACTCACAGTACCACCTGGATGGCCGGGCTGATAAAGACAGGACTCTGACCCCACTGGGTAGGTATCACCAGCAGCATCATGCTCTGCATCTTGAGGAAATTATTTTTTACCTGATGAGGTCAGTAACTCAGCACTGTTCTGGGTCTTGCTGCCAAACCTCAGTCTACTTTCTGTATTCCTTTGTGGCAGAAAGATGTCATGAATAAGTGTGTTTTCTTCAGTTTTGATCCAGACATTAAGATGTGATTTAGAGAGTTCTAAACACATTCAGAAACTTGTCAAAGGCAACTCCAAATTATCTTAAGGTTGCTTTAGCAAACTTTCATGCCTGCTGATGTAATTCCTAAGGGCTGTGGCTCTTAAACTTCATTGAGATGGATTTTTCTTGTGTTTCTCTTAACTTCATCTGCTGATTTATTAAAAAGAAAACACCTCTGACTTTCAGCTGGAGTGTTTATAATTAAATACATTCCACTTTTGTCACTGTTTCTGGGAGTACTGCTAATCACTTACATGAATTGAGGATAACCTTTGTCTGTGTTAATCTTAACTCACTGATCCTGTCACTAGGTCTCAGATGCTAATTAGTATTACTTTTAATTATGTACTTGAAAAGCAGTGAACACTTCCTTGATTATATATTTGCCAACACTGTTTTCCGAAGGGAAAGAATTATGACTGTGGATTTTTTTCCCACCCACATCTCAATTACTGGTGTGCAAACAGGAGTGAAATGCTAATTGCAGGCCCCAAGTGCAGTCTTAAACTGGTAACAAAGCACAGTGTTAATCCTGTCTCATCCTGTGCCTTAAGTGACTTAACCTGTCTGTTGTCTTTTCACCTGGCTGCCTGAAGGGTGGCTGAACCTGCCTGAGGCTGCCCAGGTGCTGTGAACTGTGCCAAGCTGGTGTTGCCTTTATGAACAACAGCACACTGTCAGGCCTGAGGGGGATTGTTGCTTCCTGGGGATGAGGCTGGCAGGGATATTGATTTCACTTTCAGTGAAAGTTGCTGAGTAAGTTTTGGGTTTTTTTTTTTTCCTAATTGAAACAAAGAATTTTTTTCCTACTGATGCAAGTATGACTTGAAATTGTCCAACCAGTAAGCTTGGCCTTAGTAGTGGCTCTAATGAAAATGTTGTCCAGTTACTTTTTGAAAGGAAAAAGCCCAGCATTGATGTAGACCTTTTATATCTGCTGGACAACTCTCTTGGTAGTTTGTGCAAGGTTCTAATGGGAATGTCACTAATTTCTGTAATGAATGTGCTTTTTAAGGTCGAGAGCAGGCTGAACTGACTGGACGCAGGCTGGCAAGCTTGGGATTAAAATTTGATCAGATTATCCACTCCTCCATGACTAGAGCAACTGAAACAACTGAAATTATAAGCAAACATCTCCCAGGTAAGAGACTTTGCCTAATTTTTCATTGTCTTCTGATTCTTAAAACTGCTTCCAGTAGAATTCTAAGCTTGTCCTTAAGGATGAGATGTTATTTAGCCATTTCCGAGCCCTGTGTGAATGTCTGTATTTATAAAGAAACCTGTAATTCTGCTTGTTTCCAGTTTATCTTTAAAAGTACAAATACACTTTTCCAAAGTGTAACAGACAGGCCGTTCTGTTCAGTTGGAATAAGTTGTCTTGCCGATGGCAAAACAGTTTTGTTGGGGAGATTCATGTTGGAGAGTAAGCCTTCCTCAAAGAAAGACTGTGAAAAATGTATTGATTGGAGAGTTGTGGGGCTGTTTGTAATGGCATGTGAACAACTTGTTTCTGAATGTGTATCTAATATTTCAGGAGTCAAAAAAATCAGTACTGATCTGCTGAGAGAGGGAGCACCTATAGAACCAGACCCTCCAGTCTCCCACTGGAAACCAGAAGCTGTGGTAAGTTTTTCTTTAAAGTTTTTTTTTATTCATGGTTTGGGGTGTTTTTGAGTATACTCTGTATGGACAGTAGCAATAACTTACAGTGTCTGAGCTGATGTTTGTTATCCCAGCCCTTAGATAATTGCATTCTTTCCTCCTGCTCAGTAAGAGTGCAGAGCAGTTAAAATAACCTGCAGTGCTTGAGCATGAGTTCAGCCCCAAGGGTGCACCCAGTGACCAGGAGCTCTTGAGGAGATGAGGGATGCAGGCAGTGTTGCTGTGAGCTGTGTAACTGTGCCCTCAGCAGTATTACGAAGATGGAGCTCGCATCGAGGCTGCGTTTCGCAACTTCATCCACCGAGCTGACGCCAAGCAGGAGGAGGACAGCTACGAGATCTTCGTGTGCCACGCCAACGTCATCCGCTACATCGTCTGCAGGTATGGCTGCCTGCCCTGCTCCTGGGGCTGCTCCAGGGAGGGCTCATCCTACAGGGCTGGCTTGGGCCACCACTGAGGGGGGAGATGAGTTGATTTCACTTCTTTGAAGTGTTGGAGATCAGTGCCTGCATTGTGAGCAACTGCTGCTGCAACTTCATCAAGGTACATTTGATAATTAGAACACTTCCATTCTAATTCTAAAGCAAAAATGGCTAAGTCAGTGAAATGTACCCTTTTCTGTACATCTGGACAGTTACTTTAATTACTATATGCTTCTGCTTCCATAAACCTGAGGGTAGTGCCTGTTGGAAAAGATTACAAATAGATGCATTACTGGATGCGTCTCTTTGAGGTGACATGAATTTGAGCTTACATAATTAAAGATTGATTCTGTTTTGGGAATTCTTTACTGATGGATATTTTTGAGTTATGTTGAAGTTGCATTAGTGTGTTTTTGCAGTACCATCCAGTATTGCATTATTGGGAGAGGGAGAGTGGATCTTTCCAATAACATCAAGGTTGTTCATAAAGGAGAAAACAGTTCTGGATCTTTGCCTGTCTCTGTATCCAGCCAGCTGAGTCTGTTTTATTTCTCTTCCCCATCAACAAAGCATTGTCTGTAAGATAATTTGTCGTGAGCAGGACAGATGTGATTAAACTTTAATCTGATCAATACCTACAACAGTTTCAGTTAGCTTTATTTAGCTGAGCTAGGTAAATGCTAGCCTGTCTGCTCTGTGGGCTGTTTTAGAGCTTTTCAAAATTGCTGTACTTGAAATTATTGATCAGGTAAACAGGTTATTGTTTCCTATGCTAATAAATACCATGTTGTTCCTGCCAAGGCTTTACCTGAAATACTTACATACTTTTTCTCTTTGCTGTTGCCTTCCTCTTCATTTTAATGTCTCTTCTGTGCCTTTGATTGCAGTCAATCTGATAGTACAAAAATCTAGCTTGGCTGTAGCTGGTATTTCATTTTTTGGACTCTCCACAAGACTGTCATAAGAGCCAAAACAAAGTTATTCCTCAGTATCAGAGGCAAAAGCTGTTTGAGGCAACATGGTATTTTTTCCAGCTGTTTAATACAATTGATGGAGCTCCTGAGGCTGTTGAGTTAGGAAATTCAGAATGACTGCAGGCCAGCTGTGATGCTGTGTTTCTGTCGAAGTCACAATGTACTTGTCCTTGTCCTTCCTGGGGAATGATGTAGCCCATTGAAAGTAGTTCCAGTGAATTTCTTCCCTAGGTGTGTGCAGGCCACTGGAGGGAATCCTGTGTGGCTGCCTTTGCTGTGGGGGTGTGGCTGGAGTGTGACAGTCACAGTTTGCCACATCCAGGTCCTCTGCTCAGGCAGCCCCTGGGTGCTGAGCCAGCTCTGTCCCACCTGCTCAGGTGCTGTGGTGCTGCTGCAGCCTCGCTGGGCCATCCCCTGCCCTGGCTGTGAGGGGCTGCTCAGAGCACTCCCGGCAGCCTCACTGTGTGGAGCTGCTGCCTTCTGTCCACTTGAACTAATCCTGTCAGCAGTAATCACACCCATCTGCTGGACTGTGCTTAGCCAAGGGCACTCTTGGCCCCAGTCCAGTTACCAACGCTGTGGTTTTACAGCATTTCCACAAGAAAAGGCTTTTTTCCAAGGCTGACTGGGGGCATTGGTACACAAGCTCCACAATGCCCAGCAATTTTGAGTTTCCTCCTCCTTCTCCCCCCTATCTGGGATAGAAGATAATGCTGTGAGGGCTTGGTTAATCTAACTGTTCAGGAATTACTAATAGATGTGTTTTTGTCCCCAGAGCACTGCAGTTCCCCCCAGAAGGTTGGCTGCGACTGTCTCTCAACAACGGCAGCATCACTCACTTGGTGATCCGTCCCAACGGCAGAGTGGCCCTTCGCACGCTGGGTGACACAGGTTTCATGCCTCCAGACAAAATCACACGCACCTGAGTGAGCCAGATGGATGGAAGGCTGTCCAGGAGCTGCCTCTAGTCTCTTTGCACTAGCACATTCTGCTACAGTACCACTAGATTTTTATTACGTTGGGGTGTGATGCTGTCTTAAAATGTCCTTTAGCCCCATTCCTCCTTCATATTCATCTGCCTTTCAGTCCAGAAAAGAAGAAACCTTTGTAAGCCTGAACATGTCCAGTCCTTAAGTATTCCCCAAAACTCAAAGCTGAGCTGTGGAATACAGGTTGAATGTCTGCTCAGCAGTTGTAAGAGCACTGACTTTTCCCTCACCCCGCTGTGAATTTCTCTAACCAAAGCTTGCTCCTGTGGGTATTTTTCTTGTGCAGGAAAGCGATTGGTGTGAACAGCCTTGTATCACACTGCAGCTAAAAGAAAAGATGAGCCAGCTTGTTCCAGCTCCTCCAGAAGTGACAAACAGGGAATTCTGCTGTCCAAAGGACAAAGGGATAAAGCTTCAGTTTTTGTAAGCTGTTGAGTGTGTATGTTGATGTTGTGTTATTGTTCCCCTCTGCCCCCAAAAAGCCCATGTAAACTGTGCCTGGAGGTTATGAGCATGAAGGAAAGAGGGTAAAAAAACATTTGCCTCAGAGCTGTGGTGCTAGAACTAACTGCTGCTTATATTAAGTGTTCCACCATCCTCAGGATGTCCTTTAAGATGTTTAAAGAATATTTTTCAGGCTTGTAAAGCCTTTAACCAAAACATGGTCTGGAGAAGTCTGTAGGGATGGGACTGTAGCAGTAAGATGGGAGGAAAGGAAAGCAGCAACCTTCTCAAAGTGCTTTCAGTTACTGATATATTTTTGAGTGCTCTTTCCACTGATTTGTATTTGTTGATACCTTACTTTCAGAGTAGAGCAGTACCACCACTGAGTTCAGGGTAGTGATGCTGCAGGTCAGAGGTGCTGCAGCACTGCAGCAAACTGCTGTTGCCAGAATGGTGAGCAGGTGGCCATGGGGTGGCTTGTCTAGGGCGAGTGTATAGGACAGGCATTGGGCAGAATGCTTCAAGGGTCCCCTTCATACAGCTCTGATGCTGCTGGGCCTGTGGGAGGGGAGGGCTCAGAAGCATTCTGAAGCTTGCTGGCTACCCTGAGCTGATGTAGAAACTTGGCTCAGTTTATAGTAGATCAGCAGACATAACTAACTTGTTTGACAGATTCTCTGATCAATAAGGATGTTGATGATGCTGAACTTAATCCTGTCAGAGCTGTACGAAGCATAATCAGGGCACACAGCCTATGGAGAAGAGGATTTAAGGGCTTGATACTGAACTGCTGCTACATCAGGATAAGTTCAAGGAACAGAGTAGGGAACAAACTGATTATTGTGTAGTATAAGGTGTGGGGGGCAAGAGGAAACCATCATGACATGTCTCTCATTGATGGAATGAGAATAATTTATCAGTTTTTGTCTATTAACTTTTTTAAAGTTTTGAATAAAATACTTGGTCTGTCTGTCTTTCCTGTCTCTTCAGCTGAATGGCTGCATGGGCAGCTGTAGCAGGTGTGGCTGGAGCTCTGCAGGGACTGCTGGTGCAGGACCTGGTGTGTCCCACACTGCTCAGGGCAACAGCTCTTTCACCAACCACCTGAAATGTAAACTGGATGTGGGAGCCAGAGCAGTTAATTGTCATCAGCCACAGAGCTGCCCAGGAGGGGAACTGCTGTAGCCTGAGCACAGCCATTTGCAGGACTCTGTCACCACCACAAGGAACCAGCTCCTGTGAGATGAAAATTCTGTGATTTTTAGTGTTGTGTGGGTGCACATGTACCCTCTCACACACATCCCCTTCTACAGCCCCTGTGTCAGTGAATGAGCTCTTGGTGGGCAACCAGAGGACACAACACCTCTTTGCACAGCTACAGAAATTAACAATAGTTTTGGTGACACTCAAGGTGGGGGTGGAAAGTGTGAAATTTAAAATTATGTCTTTTTTACCATAGGCTGAGTTCATGTCTCTTCAACACTGTCAGACTCTTAAGTCTTTGGTGGTGTAGTCCATTGTCACTGTGCACACACACAAAAGCTGCAGGTACTGTACAAGCAAGGCCTGGACAAGCCAGTGAGTTGCCCTGTCATGCCCAGCTCCTCCTCCCCACATCCCATATTCAACACAGCTATTCATTTCAGCTATTTATTTGATTTTAATAGAAAGTGGGATACTTCTGTATTTTTAACATGACACTTTGCTAATTAAAAAACAACCAACAAAAACACAGCTCTTTTGCACCTTTAAAAGTGAACTTTTGGCCAAGAAAACACAATTCAAGCACTATCACTCTGATTTAAAGTGTCTCCACAGGCTCAGTGTTGAAGGGCTTTCTTCACAAAATCACAAATGATCAAATCGCTGCATAAATTGCTATTTCTGTCATAGCTGAAGTAACATTGTTAGAAAAATGACCTCGTAAGTGAAGTACAACTGGACTAATGCACATTATATAACACAGTTAAAAAAATACTCTCCTGACTGAACCAAAACAACATTACAAAGTGAAAGGCAAGGGTGTGGGGGGTGTCTGGCTACATGTACATACCAGTAACATACATTTAAATATTAAAAAAATAAAGCAAAGCATAATAAAAGTAAAAAGGACAACGAACTAGAGTGTTAGTATCAGTCTCCTGGCTCAGTAACAAACTCTTAGCAAAAGGGCAAGGCTGCTGTACCACAGCTGTGAAGGACCAGGATGGAGAACAGCAGCTGCACCCACAGCAACTTACCCCAGCAGTTTGGCTCTAACATGGTATTTAGGCAATTACATCAGCTGATCAATTTCTCCAGAATGATAAAGATGTAATTTACAATAAATTATTGAAAAAACCCAACCACCCAGTAAAAAAAAAAAAAAAAACCAAAACACCAATCTCAATTCTTTTGGAGTAAAACTCTATGTATGTGGGATCTTAAAATATTTTGAGACCATGGAGCCTACTACATAAAAAATTAAAAAAACAACCCAACAAAAAACCCTTATGAAATAAGTCAGTTAACATACTTATTAGCAGAAGGTTATGATTTTGGTTCTGGGTTTTTTTTAAACATGTTTCCTAAAGTATGACACCCCCCAAGCCCCTGATACTAGTCTGGAATATGACTGAATGAGAGGCATTTATGTAAAGTAGCTCTTCCTAATGTCCAGCTCCATAGAACTAGGTTCAATTTTAACAAAAGAGTAAAATAAGCCTTTTTTTTTAAATAATTTCTAAAAGAGGAGTCTCTCCCCCCATGGAGAGCTATCGCACCAAATAATCCAACTTAGGGACATTAAAAGACATCCTGTTCAGAAAGCCCAGAGAAAAACTGTATTTTATCTGCCCATAGTAAGTGGATGCCACTTTTTAAAAAAAACTTCCAAAAGAACAAAAAATTTAATTAAAAAAATATATTACAAAAGGCACTACTGAGCTTGCAAATGCATTAAGTGCAGTGTTTAGGTTTGTACCAATCACGAAGCTGTGAGGGTGCACAGTTTGTGTAGAACAGTCACTGCCGTGGGAGAGCCCCGGCTCTGGAATGGCCCCGAGGGGTGGGTGGGACCCTGGGGGAGGCCGGGCCAGCCCCTCCTGCCTCCCACCCGTGTTTGCTCAACTCGGTGCCCTTCTCTTCCAGCCCTGCCTGGTGGCTCTGAGCTCTCACTGACTGTGTGGCACCAGCCCATCCTAATCCATCCCTTCTCACCAGCACAGTCCTGCAGAACTTCATTTTCTGATCAGATTTATCTTGTAACAGTAGATAGGTCTTTTTTCTTTCTTTTTTTTTTTTTTTTTTTTTTTTTAACCTAGAGAGCTGTTTCTGGAAGCCTTTCATGCAACATTACAAGCACTAGGCTTGATATGGAAAACTCTCTGGAGTTTTGAAAAGCTTTCTTATTCTCAGCATCACGCTGTCAAAACAAGTCATTCTTACAGAAGGCTGCAGAATAAAATTACTGACTGCTGTAACAAAAACTCATTACCACATCAACACTAGAGACACAGTAAAAGCTCAGATTTCATAAAAATATTTTGTCCTTAGTCCTCTCTCTTTACAGCTGGGAAATAGCCACCTCCTGGGCCACTGGCTACCATGCTAATATATTACAAACCAGACCATTAAGATAAAGTATCTTGCTGGTAAATTTGCTGAGATTATTGCTGATGTGCTTTTCTGTAATAACTATTCAAATCTGCTAGTGTTAATAGTGTCTCTGGAGAAAAAATAACCAGCTAATTTTTAAGCTTTTCTTTTCCTTAAATCTTCCCACTACCACTAAAGGAATCCCAATAGTTTCTACAGTGCCCTGTTTCTAAAGCACTCAGTAGATCTCAGTGTCTGTAACAGCCTCAGAACAAGCAGAGCCTCGAGGGTCTCTGTGCAGATCTGTGCACACACACACGGACAGACAGGTGAGGGTGGCTGTGGGTATCAACTGCCCAGCCCAGCTGGCTGGAAACACTCTCTGCTTCTGCACAGGGGTTCACATCCCTGCTCCACACGGCAAAGTTATCCTCGCATTCCCAGGCACATTTTAGGCTTTTCCCCCTGCAAGCAGGAGAACATTTCTGCCATCAATCTCCTCTCCCACGTTCTATTTGCTGATGATGCATTTCCTCGACTATCCAAGGTCAAGAAAGGCAGTTGAGGGCTGTGTGTTCATTACAATGAGGATAAGTAGTGATAGCAATTACCACCATTGCTAAGGACAGTTCAGCCCACTGTGGTACTGGCAACAAGGGTTAATTCAGCTACTGGACAACTGCACTCACAAACTTCTTGCTTATCACCAGTAATAATCTACCTCGTCTGTGGCATTAAGACATATACTCCATTGTTTAAACATACAGTTGTCCTCAATTGAGGAAAAATAAATAGCTGAGTACAAACCTCATGTCACCTTAGTAACATTGTAGTTTTTCCTCCACTCTAACAATGAGAACAGAACTGAAGTCCCAGGATGAGGAGTTGCACTCTAGTGGGCAGGAGGCTCTGCAAAGTAGCGCAGGATGCAGGCAGGGCTGTAGCGCCCGGGGCTGCCGGGCTCCGGAGGGAAGGAGGTGCCGTGTTTCCCCGGACTTCCTGGGATGGGACTGTTTCTTCCTGAACTAGGATACACTGAAGCATTTGGAAGACCAGCAGCCATGGATTGGGACTGGAATCTTGCCTTCAACGCTGGACTTGGCCAACTGAAAGAAATCAGAAGTCATTGTACATATTTTAAAGGAAACCGCAATAATGAGAGCAGCAGTTTAACTAGAATGACTTTCCATCTCAGAACCAATGCACCAGCTGAGGAAAATCCTGTATGGTAAGAGACAGGTCTGGAAGAAGAGAAGGAACAGGAAGAGCATGAAATATTCTATTTAGATTGTTGCCCAATATTCTACATGTTCTAGATTCTATATATTCTATATTCTATATAGATTGTGTTGCCCAAATCAGTAATACATTATTTCTTTCAAAATGGCCATGATGACACACACCATCCTTCACATGAACAGTTATTTTGGACTGGGGTAATAAAGAGTAAAAATAAAACCACTTAATAAGACGCATAAAGATAATAAATTCACCTTAATATCCCTCAGCACAATCTAAGTACCACAAGGCAACAAACACAACATTCCTGCACTGCATCAACAACAGGGATGAATTACAAACCAACAGCACAACTATCACTGAGTCCAGTGAAGGATCCAAGTACCAAATCAGTAAAATGAGACACTGGCCAAGTGGAAAACAGTCACATCTGATTTGTCTGTGGAGACATGCTCAAGTTACTTGGGACAGCAGTAGAATGGAAAGAACATGACTGCAGCATCAGGAAACTCTTATCAATAGACAACAGACAAAAAGACTTTGGTGATTAACTTCAGAACACAGTTAATTCTGCTGAATTTATAATAGGGGTTTGGGAGCAACAAGGCCTGCAATTCTGCTATTCAAGCTGACCTGCTAAAAATGTACTTCAGCTCCTGTGACTGAGTTTGCAGCAATACCTTTGCCTGTCAGATGAGGAGTACGATTGCACTGCGTGTTTCCATTTGTAAATCATTGGGAATTTCTGGGGATCAATCTCTGCTCCTTCTATAGCTGCTAAGACATCACCATCCAGCTTCGAGGGCTGCTCCCTAGAATGGAAACAGAACTAGATGAAAACCGAACCATTTATTTGTTCAGGCAATGAAACACCCCAATTCCAAACCACTTAGTTTTATATCAGCAGAGACTGTCTGTGCAAGTAAGAGTTTAAAAAGGCAATTCTTACCCAAGAAGGAATAACTTTAAATTGTAATTTGTGGGTGAAGTCTTCGAAAGAAACTTCTGGGAAGAAAGTTCTTGACGTTGCTGTGGCTCCCTAGTCTGAACCCCAGGTTCTCTGGACACTCTTTCCTTTTCTAAGGATATTCTGTGGTCTGTCCTTAACTTGGTCTCTCCATGTTTTCCTGTAACACTTGGCTCGGAAGAACTTGCCAGTGACACTGCACAGCAGGTCTTGTCCAGAATGCCCTCATTCTCAGTTTTTTCAGTGATTTTATGAGATACTCCTGCAACCTCTTGTTCTTGGAATGACAGGCCTTCAAATTCTGACATCAAATTAGAAACAGGTGACATGAGGCATTCTGACCCATCATGCAGCTGCTTTCTGTCACTGATGATCCTTTTACTGGACACAGGACTGCAAAACCCATTTTTGCTGGCAGCAGCCCCCTTCTCATAGTGCCGAGGGTGAGCTGAGGTCTCTATGATGTTTCCTGCACACTCCATGGACAGGATATCACACTCAGCATCTCCAATGGCATCAATGCTGGGCTCCTTGGGCACCAGAGAGGGGCTGATGTTTCGTGCTGCATTTTGTCTGTTTTTAATTTCTTCTAAGCTCATGTCATCATCATCCTCATCCAAAAATGCTCCAACAGAAATGGAATTGCAGGACTTTTTGCTTTTGCCTGTAAACAATTTTAACAAGAGCAACACATAAGACTTTAAACAGCATGTCAAGTACATAAGCTAGGACAAAAATGCACAATCCTAATGCCTTATTCTATTTCCTGAAGACCTCTCTGACTATATGTAACAGCATGAACTAACCTGACTAAAGCTAAAGTGCAAAATACACACATGGCAAGCAGTGGTCTAAGGTATAAAAGATTTCCTGGGTTTTGCTTTTTGTGTCTTTTCAGGTTCACAGTTGTAAAGAATCATTATTTTCTTTTTTAAATGTTATTTATTCCATATCTGTGGATTACAAAATTCTATGTTTTAAGATGAATGCCCAAATGCTCGGAGTGAAAACATACAGAGGTTTTCTTACAGGGATTTCATTTGGGGGCTACACTCAAATAAACTACTTCAAATGAAGGATAAAGTCTGTACTTCTACATTCACAGTTGGCTTTTATTTTGATGCTGTACTCAGACTGTTTGGATAACAGGTGAATAACAGCAACCACAACAGGTGAATACTGCTTCCCCTGGGCACCAAGTTTTTCTGTCTCTCTTCTCCCCAGGTACAACCCATTGTTTGCAGCATTTGCCCTTTTCTTACCAGAGGGATGTGGAGTTTTATATCTATTGCAGGTTTCATTTTCCCCTGTTTCTGGCTGAGCCTTTTCGCTCATTTCACGATGACTCAGGTACTCTTCTAATTTTTGCAGCCCCTCCTGGGAAGACAGATCAACAAAACAGCCCAGAAATTCCCAGTATTCAACCCACGGGAACCCCAGTTCATGAGCTAACTCCCTGCAATAAATAAAATAAAACGAATCATTTGTGAAGACATAAGTATCAGTTTGACAACAACTTTTCTGACAACATTTTAACAGCTACAAACAGGAGCACAAAGAAGCAACCAGGCAACACAATCCCACCACAACAACAGTCTGCAAAAGCACACACACATCCTTAGCAAAGTATCACCTCATTTGTTCTAGAGTATTTTTTACATTTCATCTACTATTTTTACAGTTGGCAGCATAAACATTGCTATCTTTAAGTTGACTGTATCTAGACATCAGATAGAGAAGAATCCCCACTGATACTGCATGCACCAGCTTTTTCTATTTGGGAATGGGAGAGGGAGGAGGAAGCGAGGGATTATTTTGAAGAATGAAATGCAGTCAGCTTTTAACAAAGTATTATTTCCATATGTTGCTGATAGAAGGTATTTTAGCTGCAAGGACACACAACACACACAGAGCTTTTATAAAACAGCCAATTTGTATTAGAAGCTTTTCATTCTGCTCCCTTTTAACAATCCCTCACTTTCACAGAACAGGCTATGCATCATTTTAGATCTGACAAATGAGGCAAGTAAATGTCTGTGAAAAGCATTCCATACATACCATCAATAACAGCTAAAATATTTTTAATGCCAAAGCTAAGAAAGCCAGGTCTCACATTTTAACTATCTTATTTACACAAAAATATAGTAAAAATCCAACTGCAAAACATTTCATTATTTCTGCAGTAGCTTTTGCCCCAAGATATTGTGCAGTGAGTAATAACTGTAGTCTCAGCACAGTCTTTTGCTTTTACATGATCTATTATTAAGTTTTTATATTGATAGTCTTTCAGATACCTTCCAACTCTTTCAACACCTCTCTCCAGATCAGATTTCCTGACATTGTGAAAGAAGCCAGCTCTCTCTCGAGGTGGAGTCTTCCACAGCCTGCGAAATTCTTCAGCCTTTAAAAAACAGAAACAAATTCAAAAACAACCCCCACAGTATGAACTAACTCAGTGCTGGCTACACATCTACCCACAGGCCTGGAAGATGTTTAGCTGTTTGCTGTCCACAAATTCTGCTCAACTCCAGCTATGAAGGATCTCACACTGGATCTAAAGTTACTCCTTTCACTAATGATGGTTACTCTGATCTCTTAACTGCTCATGAAAGAGAAGGACCATAATGTACAATCATCTGAAAATCAACTGCACAGACACCACATCTGCCTGATTTTAACGTGTGTGCAGCAGGAAACAGACGTGTCTTGTGATTTTGCCATGTCATTCTATTTAATTAAAAAAGATTCCTGGTCATTTTTTTCTAGTATGCAAAAGGGATATTTTTAATGTACAGACTTGCTACAATTATTAGAATAAATTCTTGCAGTCTATTTTGAAGTTGGAATGCCTCAGGGGAAATTTTTTGCAAAATCCTGCACTTCACTTTATACGACAAGGATCACAATGATGACTAAGAATTACATTCAGACATTAAAAATACATGTCAGCAATCAAAATTATGAACTGCTTATACCCTAGAGATTATTTTTTGGAGTATAAATGATATTTAAATTTCTGCCAGTTGAACAGAAAATTGATCAAGAACTTTTAGAAGAAAAAGCATTAAGCATTTTGGTAGAACTCAGTCTTAAAGAATGCAACCATCAGTCCTCCACTGTATGTATTCACTGTTTCTAAAGCAGTCATATTTGCAGCATGTTCACATTAAATAAATGAGTCAAACAAACACCTGTAAGTCTGGAATATATTTAACAGATATCTAAGTATTCCTTCTGAAAACTGAAGATTTTGCTTTTCCACTATACAGTCAATACATTTCCAAAACCATCCCAACACCTACTACTTGGTTGTCAGTTTTTCCATCTAGCAAAATATATTTACGTTAATTCAACAAGCAGAGGTTAACATCCAGTGGCAACTTCTAGAAATGAGATAAAGATACAGTTAAGGTTTTTAAAACTGATTCAAAAGCTGCTTTGAAAGTCTTTGCTTCAGGTTAGAAAGCTACAGCAACTGTAAGAAATGAAAGGTATGCTAAAGGTGCCCCTTGAATAGATTCCAAGAGGAAAAAGAAAACAGTTTTTGACTGAACTTCTACTCTTTTTATTTACACCACATTTCTGTTTTCAGAAAAAAAAAAAAAAAAATTACAAGTTTCTGTGCTTCTCCACGGAAGAAAATCCATCTCCTCAGCAAAGAGAGAGCCACAATCTGTTCTGGGAGCAAGCTACACCACACAAGGAACCCTGTGGGGATCTTTATTCACTAAAAGGAGAAGCATGGGCATTGGAGTCACAGGGAATTCTCTCCTTACCTTTGAGGGGCTCATGGGGCCTGCAAAAGCCCTGATGGACAGCACTGGGTCTTTGGGGCTGCCAGGGTATTTAGGCCAAGTTCTCTGGGGGCCATCATCCGTCTGGTCAGGCGACCACGGTGCCCCAATGACTGGAGCTGAGGAATTGTCTTCTGCCCTCAGGAGTGGAACATAATAGTGACCTAAAATAAATCATACAGAGCTTTCTCATTCAGCTTATATTACATCAGCCTGCTGCTTCCTCCTGGACTACCAATGCACCTGTACACGGAACCATCTTAGTAAAACTACTTGTAATTCAGACTCACTGCTCCAGTGATTACAGATCACATTTTAGTGTAGGTTCTCTTTCAAACACAAAAACATCTGCAATAATCCCAAAAGCCCTTCCCTCGGGGTCTTTAACATTTTTCACAACCTCCTTTTGCAAATACCTAAACACACGACAAAACAGAGAAAGTTCTGTGTCAAGGAAATTATAAAATGACAAGACTCCCCAGCATGACAGATACACCTCTTGCCCTGCAAAAGGTTTTTGTTTCTTTTAGATTGAACACTCTGCTCCAAGCTTACTCAATCAGGGCCATGCCTGTGTTACAGAGCCATGAGGGCAACCTTGTGATCCATACATTAAGAGTGCTGACTGTCATTTAAAAGACAAAAAGTTCTCCATCCCTGCTCAGTGTTAGAATTTCCCTTTGGTTCGCAGAGCACTGTACAGCAGCATCATTTATGAACTCAAATGCTACAGAAAGCAAACAGGAGACAGCCAAGAGCCAAAATACACGCCTGATACAGTACCAAACTCTGCATACAGACCTTTCAAGTACTCTCTTATCTTTTCTTTCAATTCGGCAGATTTGTTCTTGCTTCTTTCACAAACTACCTGTTAATATAATTGTATTTGTTAGGGCAGCGTAATAATCTCATTTTCAAATCAACTGCAAAGTGTTCTTTCAGAAAAATCACATTATTGGCCCCTACCCATCTCACCCAGTACTTTTAATTCATAACAGAGCAACTAAAATACATCCAACTTCATAAATTCTGAAACTTTTCCAACTACACAATCGGTATAAAATATTTTTAATGTTATACAGAATTTACTCTTTAATTATGACACTAGCACCTTACTACAAGTCTTCCATCTATGGTAGTCAGTAATGTCTGAATATGAAAAATGCTGATGAGGATAATGTTTCTGGGATTGCTGTGGACATGGAGAGACTTACTTCTGCTGGAGTTTGATCATATTTGTTTTTTGGATTTTTTACAATGGCTGGGTGTGAGGTAAGCACGTTAACCACATCCACATTCCCAAACTTGCAAGCAAAATGCAACGGAGTATCAAACCACTGCAGTGGGAAAAAGGAAAAAATTCACATCCACTTAGAAAGATTATAAAGTCAATACCACACATTTAATTTTGAGACTGAGGAAAGTAAATACATGTCATGACTAATTATCTCAGCTCTTAACAAATCTGTTCCCACTATGGCGCGGAATAATGATTACCAAAACCCACAGAATTCATGGACAGCTCCCCTTCTGTTCTGTTCTCTTTCAGTCTCCCTTAACTCCTTCCAATAATAATAATAATAATAATAATAATAATAATAATAATAATAATAATAATAATAATAAACCAGGTAACCCCCCAAATCTTACCATTTTATCTGGAGTGTTCAGGTAAAGGTCAACAATATATTGGATGCGTTTCCTCAACATGACATCGTTATCATCTGGGTACATCAGCCGCATAAATTCTGGATTTTCCAGAGTGTCCAGCAGTAACTGGCAGATAGCAGGCTGATTCTCCTTGGCAGCAACATGCATGACATTGTACCTACACCCTTCCTGGAAAAAAAAGACCAGTATTAGAATGAACCTCAACCTAAACAGCTTTCTTACACCCAGAGATGTAACTGATTTAACTGTGAAAATACATGGGTTCCTACACAGAGTTTTACATGGATATTTTTGTAAAGATTTATCTTTACACCCGTATTATTGTTATAATTAATGAAATTATTCTTACACTCAGTGCCTTTATTTAAGGAAAGAATGTGGCAAAAAATACATTAAGATATTACACAATAAAGGGAGGTAGGATGCCCAGTTTAGATAAAGAGTAGGAAAATGGGTATAGATATAAAAAATTCAGCTGCTTTGCTATATTACATAAAAAATTTCAACAACTTCACAAAGCTGGTCTGATGCAAGTTGAAGATAGTCAGTGTTTGCTAAATGGCACCTTATACATGGTTTTGGAATTTAATAGAGGCACTTAGGTAAGCAATGCTGTAGGAACACCTAATTACAGCCTAGGCCCTACCCTGGTCCTTAAATTTAGTCTGTTTTAAAAAGGTTGTAATTACTTGGAGGAGACCAAAGAATAAGAAGACAAGCCTATTCCTTGCACTACTGATGACAACTATTCCTCCTCTGAAGAACTGCACACTCAGTTCCTTTAGCTCTGCTGCAGCAAAGGCAGCTCTCAGGGGGACTTACAGAGAAGTGCCCCAGCTGCTGTCAATGAACAGAGAAACCCTGCACTGGGTGGAGCAAGGTGTCTTGAAGGAGAAGCAGAAAACATCACTCCTTCCACTTCTGCTTTCAGGCCCCAAAAGCTACATCACTAAACCAGAACCCGGATTTTCGTGTTTTGTTGCTGGTTTTTCACCTGTACAATAGTTGGGTTGTCTCCTGACCCAATCAGGTAACGAGGGTTACTCCAAATAAGGTCTGAGAATGTTGCTGTGTCTCCTTTCTCCACAGCTTTCCGAAGCTTAGCTGTGAGATCTTGAGTCCGTGGACTTTTGTAGCTGTTGGCTCTCTCCTTATTTGCAGTGTCACCCTCAGGGGAGCACAAGCCATCTATCAAAAAACAAATCACTCCTTTCTAGATACATTCTTTCCATGATCACCATCTGCACACCCAGGCCCTGAAAATTATGCTTTTAATCTAAACCATGTATTAATTTGGCATCTTTAATATACAGGAGTAAGGAAACTGAACTCAATAACAAGACATTTAAATACACTAGTAATTAGTAATAGGGAGGGAGAGGAAAATGATCAATCAACTTGTAAAAGTGTTTCAGACTTTAATAGGGACTGGTAAACTTTGTAATTACCAGTCTGCTCCCATCCCAAGCAAAATTCAGCAAGAAACAACCATTTTCTCATTATTAAAATTGCTTCTGCAATTTTTAGGAGTTCCGTAACTCCTAAATCACTTTAATCTAGCAACAGGGAACACTGTGAAATATGATCAGTGCTTACCATTTTGTTTCTGAACTTACAAATTTACTTAAGAATTGAGTACAGTTTAAATATACTGTGCAATTTTATCAGCATCTTGCTAAACCTGAAAATCCTGAAGTCCATGAGTAAAAGTGAATCCTAACAAATATGACCATGGAATACTAAGCAAGGTATCCATGCAGACCATTACCTACATTTCAGCTTTAGAAGAGTAGCAATGGTACTTTACATTGAAAATATTTTCGACATGTTCAACATTTCTACACTTAAAATAAAAGTTGTTTTAAACTTCAGTTTCTTCAGTGCTTCACCTTTGAATTTTTTTCTGTTATTAGTGCATTGGTAAGGCAGCTGCTGCTTCTCTCACAAAAAGAAAAAATCAATGCTGTCTATTGCATCTACTGTAGAGAGATGAAGTTCCCCACTTACCTCTGTTAAATGATCCCATTTTCACTGGAGACAAACATAAAGAGGACTTGCCTGGAGATGGGAAATAATCACAGATTCCTTTAGCAAATTTCTCAGCATCCTCTCTGTTTGTAAAAGCTTTAAAACGGGAACCCTTTATCATCTTAACAGCCTGGAGAGCTTCCTTCCTATCTTCATAAACATGTATTCTCTCTGCAACAAGAATCATCAAAGTTGCATTGTTTCAATAATCTCAGATTTCAATTCCTAGACAGATTACAGAATTCTAAGACTATCATTCCAGCTTTGGTCTCAGACTGTTTCTCTTCCAAACATAACATAAAGGTCAAAAGTCCTTTTAAATCTTGTCTCTTGGAAACTGAGTAGGAGCCTCCCACACTCTCCAGGTAATGTCAGGCGATCCCTGTACAGGGCTGAGCCATTCCCATCAATCAACACCCTTTCAGTGGATGGGCCACCTTCAACAAAGCATTTCAATTCCAGATGGAAAAGCAAACTTGGAGCTTATTCACCCTGAATTACTTTTGATGCTGCCTTGCTCAGAAAGACCAGCTTTGTAACTGATTCACAACTTTAAGATCTCTACAGAGTATCTTAGATAATAAACAAATCCTTCTTCTTCTCCTTTAAATGATATTGTTCAGATAAAGATATCTTAATGTGCCTTTTCTTAGTAAGAATTCTTACTACTGTCTCAGAGGAAATAATCCGGTGCACAACTCTACTCCTGTCAGGAACAGAAACGAAGATGTGAAAACTTTTAGAAGGGATCATTTAAGCTTTAACTGATGACAATATAAATAGTTTTTTGATTGTTTATTTACAGGGTTACTTTTTATTCTTGAGAGGGATTTAAGGCACAGGATGGGTCCCAGAGTAGCAATAAGAAATAATCTTCTTCATCTGAGCTACACAGATTAGAGGATCCTCATATGTAGGAACTGTAATGGTAAACACCTGGGATGTCTTGAACTGTTGTTCCTTTGCCTCAGAATAAATACTATTTATAGGAACAAAAAAATACTTCAAACAATGCTTACAATACTAATGCAGTGGTGTTCAGAACAACTGTTACATAAAAGAACTCTACTCAGCCATGACCAAAATGCTTTATCACTGGAAATAAGGGAAGTGAGTATTTACCATTCCTGGCCAATATGTCGTCATAAACTGGGCAAACACCATAGAACAGCGGAGGATCTCTGGATGGTGTCTGAGCAGTGATTTGTGATTCAGCACCACAGGCTGGAGCTGAACAGTTCATGAGTGTCACAGCATCTTCTTCTGGAGGGTTCAGACCCACACAGTACCCAAAGTCTACCTCCTCAGAAGCACTTCCATGGCCGTTGTGATTCACTGGGACATTTCCAGCAGCCTCCTCTGGCATAGCAGACCCTTCCTCCTCCAGTGCTCCTTGCTGCTCCAACAGTGCCTGAGCCAATTTTTTTTCAAAAATAAACCTTGTAGTTGCAGTAATGGGCCCACATTTCAGTCCTGCTCTCACAATCTCTTCTCTAAGCTCATCGTGGCTGAGCTTCTTTAATCGGGATAATATTGTATCCATTGTTATTCCACCTACAGGAAGGGCAAAAAGGGAGAAAAACTGTAAAAACCAAAACTTCTTCTGCTACTTAAATGGTGTACTAAAGCAAAGGAAAAAAATGCCTCTTAGCAATTTCTTGGGATTCTGAAGAGATCCTTGCAGTGCAGAAAAATCAAAATTTTCAATTCAATGTTTTTAAGCTACCAGACACATCGCAAGTTTACTTCCTCCTCTCTCGACCACTTAAAAGAGTTTTTACAGCTTGCATTTTGTTCTTGGTAGTCCTTTTTCAATTTCTTCTAGAGTGAAAACTCATTCTAGAGCATTTACTCATTAAAAGAAATATTTGATTCCTGACAAGAAGGCACAATTTATTTGTGCAATGCAATACAAGGACAGGAGCACCAGTCAGCCCCAAGACAAGGGGCTGCACCTCCAGCTAAAGGCACAGAACTATTTCTAGTATTTCCTCAGGACTTTCTGGCTGACAGAAGTCATGGGGACAAGCACAATGCAGCAACCAGGGCAGGCTTTCTCTGGCTGTGATGCAAGGCTGGAAATATGTACACAGCATGTTGTTTCCCAGGCCTGTTTTGAGAGCAAACAGCCAGAAGAAAAAAACAACTGATCTTTTCAGATCTCCCTCTCCAACAGAAAACAGAAGCTGGGAGAATTTCTCCATTTCCAAAGGAACATCCTTCTCTCTGCTATGATCCAATTCCCCAGGTTCATGTCCCTCCATGTAATCCACACTGACAGCTTCCACACTGCTCAGCAAGAAGACACTAAAACCAAGCTGATGCCAACACAAATTCCTTGCTCTGAAAAACACAGCTGAAAAATACAGGATTTGGGCAGCTCCAAAATGTAAGAAGCTTTCCCATTATTTCATCAGAACTGCAGCCATGTACCTGCAGGCAGGCTGTGATTCCCCTGGCACAACTGCTCAGGAAGGGAAGCTCCAGACAGGAATGATTCAGCTGTGCTATTCCCTCAGCCTGCTTCACTCCTGCCTTGCACGGCCCCCTCCTCCACTGCTGAGCCATTTCATGAGCCTTGTTCTGCTTTGGACAGGGTGTATGGCTGTTTTAGTACTTTATTTTCAATTTCAGGTTTCATACTCAGTTAGTGAAACTTAAGACTACTTTTTGTATATTTAAAAAACCTAAATGCACACAGTAAGTTTTTGTAGCTTTCAGCAGCCATCCATACAGCACCACATTAAGTTTCACTGCAATGTGAGTTAGAACAAACACATTCCTAGTATTAGGAAACACTATGAAAATGTACTTAATGCCAAACTTCAACAGTCCTTCAATTATTACAAGTCAACAGTCATGTGAGTTTGAGGGTTGTTTCCTTGGAGGGACATTTCCTTTGGGAGCTGTCTCTTTTTTTTTATGAACATCTTATTTTGAATGCCTGTGGTTTAAGAACAACATAACCTCAGCCCCTGAATATTTCACAAGTATTAACTGGAATCTCACTGAAACAATGGGAAATGAGAGTATTTCCAATTAAAAACCCCACCAAAGAGCAGCAGAGCCACAGCTGATGCTGCTGAGCCACCTCCCCAAGGTACTGCAGCTCCCCTGTGATTCCTGAGCCTCCAAGCAACCTCACTGTTTCGATTATCTGACTTGCCCACAACAGATTATCTGACTACAACAATAGGTATGAAAGATCCTCTTACTTGTTTTCAATTCTTAATCCTCTATTTTTTTAAAATAAAATTTGATACCAGTATGTTTCAATTAAGGGATGTGCCCCTAAGGTCAATTAAAATATCCAAACTTGCTATTCTAAGGATTTTCCTTTTGAGACTGCATAACTGTAAAATCACAAGAAAGATGAAAACTCAGGGGGGTGAGAAAGTTCACTGCAAAAACAGCTCAGTGAAAACACTCTGAGCAGTCAACATAACACCTTAAAGAATTAGCTGAGGAATGCTCCTATTTTTAGGGTTCAGAACTAGCACAATCATTCTGCAGAAGAGCAGACCTGTACATATATATAATTCATGTATGGAGAGTAGACAGGAACACGCAAAAATCCTTCCTGCCTTGTGGTTAAGCAAAAAAATGCTGTGAGGGAGTGATTTCTCATGTTTTGACAGAACCTGGTACCTAAATCTTAGTGCTCAAAATTTTGTCTGTTAAAAAAAAAAGTTATTTATTTTGTGTGTCTATTACAACTCTGCCACAACTGAATCAAAATGAGATGGCAAAGCAGACCAGCAGTGAAGAATGAGGTTTAAGATCTGCTGGTAGTATGAAGAGTTTTCTACAGGGCGTTTGGTGTGGAAATAGGGAAAACATTGTTGGAGTGACAACACAGAACTCTCACAAAATCCATTTGTGTTCTGACAATGAGATTTCAGCTAATTTAGATAAGCAATATTGGTTTTTAATTTCATTACCTATTTTGATCTGTCCAAAACAAAATGTGTGACTGCAAAGAGCAACTGCTCATATTGAGACAATCCTTCGACCGTTTGTTACGTGCAGGTGCAAAATGAGATTATTTGAACCGTAAAATGTATTATATAACTGCAAATGATCCAGAGCACAGCCAGCACTGAGGTTGCTACTCTTCTAGTTCAGCACGTAAGGCCTTGTGAGTTACCTTTGCAAATATGAGTAACTGCTTTAACAACATGTTCTAGGGTTCTTCCAAATCAATCAAATCCTGGAAGAATAGGCAAGAATTGTATTTTTCTTTATCTCACTGGGTCAGTATGAAGCAGCAGAATCTACTTCCAAAAAGAAATTAAGACTAGACCCAAGACAGAATGAACGACTGACTACTAAGGATGGCAGTATTATTTTACTCTACTCTTATTAAATCTTTCAGTAAATGAATAATATAAAAAAATATTCTTTTAGGTTGGGGTTGTTTTTGTTGGGTTTTTCTTTGTTTTTCCGAGGCAGGAATGGACAGTCACATCCTGTCTTTGGCTGTATTCGGCTGATAGGATTTGCATATGTTAGAGCAACCGCGGCTCCGCGATGGGGTGATTTGTCTGTACCGCCTGTGGGCAAATGAGCCACCAGTTATGAACTACGTGGCTGAAAGGGAGCTGCTGAACAAACTTGAAATAAACCACGGGAAAAGAAAAAAGGGAGGGGGAAAAGGGACAGCTTTTCAGGGAGGAGAAACGCACACCTATGTCTAGACCCGGGCCGGGGAGGGTGCGGGAGGGGATGCGGGAGCAGCGGGAGCAGCAGCAGCAGGGCCGCGGGAGCGG
>NW_005054330.1:2613536-2622548 GCF_000277835.1 Geospiza fortis | reverse complement strand
GGGCGCTGCCCAAGGCCGGGGCAGGGTTTGAGCTGCACCGGCCCTGGGGACCGGGAACACACGGGCACTTCAGAGGCCGCTGTAGAAAGGTTCCGTCCGGGTATTAACGTTAAAATGCTGCAGCAGTCTCGTATGAGCCATGAGAGGTGGAAAACCAGGGAGCAGGAGGCCTCTCGTGCATGAGAACAATTCCCTGCACAGATGTGAACCAGCCCTCCCAGCAAGTGCAACATTCCTGCCTTAGGGTACAGGCACCTGCACTATGTGCAGAGCAGGCACTTGGTGGTTTAAGTTGCTGTCCTTAAAGAAGAAAATAGTACTGCTTTAACTCACACTGTTTAGTATTGCAAGGAAAGTACAGGAATTTTTCTCCTCCTTTTAACTGTCTAAATTAGAATGAAGATGACATTTCTGCATTGTTCCATTTTGTACACTGAAACTCCACAGGCTGACAAATTCAGGCCAAGGATTGTGTTTCTTCTCTGATGAGTTCAGCTAACTGAGAAAAAGAAAATATAATGGAAATAGAAACACAATGAAGTTTAGATGTGTGAAAAATCAATACACAATAATGTTGTCTTTCAAAATAAGATTTTTTTCCCTTAAAGGTGGCTACACAGCATATTCAGGATCCCAACACAAAAATTACTGTCCAAAACCAAAGAGAAAATGGCAACTCTTTCGAAGCAGAAACAACATGGGGCCCGTTAGCAAAAATAGTTTATTGCACAAAACTTTTAAAGGAGTCCCTATGCACATAATTTTTATAATCAACATGCTTTGTATGATCATAAACATTAATTGTACATAGTGTAACTCCTCCAGCCCCTGGGTTATCCATTCTTCAAGAACATGGAATTATTAACTTCTATCTTTACAAATACGGCCTAAGCAGACATTACTGAATGTCATACATGAAATAGAACCATTTCATTTACAATATCCAGAACATCTTTCCCTTCCCTAGAAATCTGTGCATCTGTATTGGAAATGAGGCTGCCCAAGACCGAAGTGTTGCTCATTAGCAGGAGGCAGAGTGATCAGATGACAGCTGATGAGCATCAGTAATTCCTCTGGACAGCAATTGCTTTCACAGGAAAATACTTAAAGGCTCTGATCACAGCAAGTCACATGCAACCATTCCCACCTTCCCCACAAAGTTAACAAAATGTACATCACAAGCTTCTGCATCACCAGGAGTGAATTTGTCATCTTTAAGGTAAATTTATATTGGTAATACCACCTGTCCTCAGCACATCTTTGATGTTGTCACAGCTAACACTAAAATAGCTGTGTCTCTGCAGTTCTCTCCCCTAACGAGGAAAATATAATCCATGAAATATGAACAGTAGAACATTCATCCTGGATATTACTTTACATGTGTGAAAATCTCATCGATTTCTGCTAGGATATTGCCTGAATAAACAGTATGGGATCAGATCCTCCTGCTGCATGAGTGGATAGCAGGCTCAGCTGATCCCAATACAGTGCACAAAAATTTCCAAGAAATCTGGAAGACAACAGAATGGAGCATTATGCAATATTCAGCAATGCCAGAAACTCAGTAACATTTTATTCTATTGTAGGGTTTGCTGGTCTTTGTTGTGATTTTTATTTTAAATGCACAGTTATGCAAGAGCCCTCAAAAACTCAACAGCATCTGAAAAAATAATGCTGCACCATTTACCAGCTTTCAGCACTGGGAAACATTCTCACATTGCAGTGACATTTCTCCTTCAATTACTAGATTTGGTTTAGTACGTAGCAACCAGTAAAGAAACACAGAAAATACATTCTATTGCAGTGCTTGTAAAAGCAAAATAAAATTTTAAGAGTTTATTCTTCAGATTCTCCTGATTATTTGGCAGTGCTGTGACAGGCAGAGGGGAGACAATTTTCATTCCTACAGCTAAGTTAATTTATTGTCTAGACAGCAGAGACCTGAAGCTTTGCATGCTGATCATGCTCAGCCTCAGGGTGAGGCTTTTTAATAAAGCAGCAACTGTTTCTCTGGGTCATTAAAAACATAGCTGATGAGCTTCACAGAAATGGCCTTGCCTTTATCACACACTGCATGCTCCTTCTAGAAGACCTCCCAGTGACTTCTGTAACTTCACTTAGTACCTCACCAGATTTAGACCCTCTAAAATCTCCCTGCCCTTCATTTAAGTAAATGACATGGTGTTTGTAGAAAAAGCACATGGTGAATATAACAGGACAATACCCAGTGTCCAGGTACTGCCAGCAGCAGTTGGGCCAATGCAGAATCTAATCCACAACAGCTCCCTCATCTTGGAAAGGGAAAAACACATCTAAGGCTGATTGTGCAAGCTCAGATGTCTTCAGGAGCTAGTGAGAAACTGCAGCAGGAGGCAGACTGGACACAAAAAGGAGAGCTGACATTCAGAACAACTAGGAAAGTTTCTAAAAATTCTGGCTTCTTTGATACCAGATAAAACCTTTATCCATACAACCACTGCTGAACTAACAGATTAGAACATAGTGGATTCTGAACTGTAGCCAATGTATTTAATAAAGTGAACAGCAATATTAACGCTGCACAAGGAGTATTTTAAATCCTGGACATTTGGTAGTTTTTTCTTGTACTGAATATATTATTCATTACAGTTTATTTCTTTTTCTTTAACAATACTGTGGTTTTTTTTCTTCTTTGAGCTTAATATACAGGCAACTTCAAGAACATGACAACAGCAAGATAATCAGTACCATTTACTCTACAAAGCAGACTGCAGCAGTGTGCAGATATGTCTTAAGCTAGTTTGTAAAGCTTTTGATTTTGAATTGTTTGGTAAATCCATCTGATGGGCATCTAATGCAACATCAATGCATTTCTTCCTTTACCAGTTGCAAAACCTTGACTGTCAGCGTCACTTGACTTTGATCCCAATAAAATCTTAGTTAAAATCCAGTAGCTGCAGGGCATGAAAGCATTCAGTAAAAACATTTATAGTGCAAAGTGTTCAATTGGACTAGACCCTGAAGTGGTAGCTACGAGAAATCAGACTTTGGATAAAAATAGGTGGGTTTGGGAGTTTTGTTTGGTTATTTTTTGCCTTACTGCTAAACAAAATGCAATATTCTTCCCCCTCCTCTACAACAACCAAACCCAAAAACAGCGACAGCCTCTTTGGAAAAATACATGAATTAGAATTTTTTTTCCAGCCTTTGAATCCACTTGTACTTAATAGATTTTTTTTTTTTTTGGTGAACACCAAACTACAATGGATATAATTGACTTGTTTTATGTTTTAAGGACAAAAACATTCTAGTACATGAGTAACCACTAAATTTCCAAATACCCTAACACTGAATTTTAGAGTGAGGAGAGGGCTGGCTTGTCACTGCACCATGAGCCACATGGAGCAACAGGACCAAAGATGAAGGAAACTAAAGTGAGCTGCTTTAAAAATAACTTAGTCAAGGTGCTCTGCAGAGGGACTGCCACAGTACCAACACTTTCATTCACCCTGGACACCTTGGAATGGAGGGTGCAAAAAGTAGAGGGAGTGTGTGGGAGAAGATAAAGCTATTAAAAATAATAATTTTATAGGCATTATAATTATGTCTTTTAAAGTAAAAATAATTACATTTCTAAAAGCTCTGGCTTTAGGTGCTGATTCCCCTAAGCCATTTGTACAGTATGTCAAAGAAGAGCAAACTTAAACATAACATTAAAACAATGACAGTAACAAAACCCCTCATTGTAGCCTTAACTTACAGTATATAAGCATATTAAACCAGATATTCAAAGTCAGAAAATTATGATTTTTTTCTTATGTATATATATATATATATATTACACACACACTTTTAAATGGGTGTCTCTACTTCAAAACTTGAAATAAAAAGGTGCAAAGTATTTGTGCAGTGAAGCAAAGCTCACTACTGGCCCGTGACTGTAAGAGAAAAACATCAGCAAATGTGCCAGGCAAATCTGCCAAAGATACCAATGCTCTGCACTGCTTGTCTTTACAGTCTTGTTTCTTCTGCTGTAGATCAGAGGTCATCTTCAAAACTGGAAATGGCTTACAATAACTTATTTTCCTTCAAATACAGGTATCTATAATCTGCATTTCAAAAATAAGAGATTAGAGGAGGGACAAGAGAATACTCAGCATATCCAGTTCTCAACCACTGCTAATGGCTGAACATGAGAACTTATTTTTCTCTGTAGTTTGGCTACAATCCAAGATGAGGGAAAAAATACATCCTACTCCCACAAATTAAAAAAGAAAACCAAACAAGAAAACCTAGATGTTACATAATTAACAGTAATTCCTTAACAAACTCACCCAGATTGAACAATTACATACTTGAAACCAGATGCTCCTCTTGACCTCATTTTAAATCTTCATCGCAGTCTCTTACTAAACCCTCAAATGAGCTAGATTCATCACTTGGCAGTACCCAACATGACAGAACTGTTTCAAACAAACCCTTAGAATAGCACATTTTGCATTTACTATTCCATCAGTTTCTCAAATCAGTGCCCTTTGCTTCTACAGGCAAAAGCACAACTCTGAATACCATTTAAAAAAATGAAATAAATAATTTTTATAAAGATTTGTTTATATACTTAAAGCAATAGGAAGAAAGACAACTGGTAAGGAGGTTATAGTGTCAAAGCTTCCTTGTCACTAACACTACAATTCTCTTTCTTTTCATCTGCAGTAGGAGTCTCCTGCTGGTCTGATGCACTTGTAGGACTTGTAGAAGTAAGGTCCATTAACTTGCCCTCAATCTGAGTCCATGAAGACATGGATTCATGTACTGTAATGGTGTGTTCCTCCATCTGCCGCTGAAGGCTGTCCATTTCTTGCCTTTGGATGCATTGAGAACAAAAAAAGCAAAAATTAGCAAGCAGAAAACTGACTGCTAAATGCAAGCCCAAAAAATTACTTTTCTGATTTTTGATACCTACTCCAAGACTACTTAAGATATAGCTGTATAAAAGAGAGAGAAATCTACAAGAAGCTTAGGAACTGTCTTCAGAGCAAAACAAACACAATGTGCTTAATTAAAAAATATTAATAGCTGGTTTTGATTTTTTCTGCTGTGTACAATTCAGGATGGACATTTTGTTTAGTTTATTGTAAAGTGTTCTTTCACTATGGCAATAACCATATAAGCAAGCACTTACAAAGACAGTACATCCTACTGTCCTAAATACAGTCCCAATAAATTATTAATTTTACAAATCCTTTTTTCCTCATGGTGGCAGCTGGTTTCCTGAAAACATTTTTAAGATTCCTTACTATGGTTTAAAACAACAGGCCATACTTTAGCTGCCGGAGACAGCTGTTCAGGTTCTTCAGAGGCTCCTTGCTCACAGCTGTTGGTTTCAGCAGTTCTTCCAGCAAGGCAGCAGGCACTGGACAATCAGGAATCTTGACTGGAGTCACTGGATTAGAAGAGTTATTCTCGCCTTTCAGTTCTTTCCTCTGGTTAAAGGAAAAAAAGGAGTCAGAAACACAATTTAATTCATCAATATAATTTTTCCCACCTAGAAAGAGTCTCACATCATGCTACTGGTGCCCATCTGCACTAAGGAGCAGGAATCACAGGCACATTCATGTTAGGTTATTTAAGAGCATTAGCAGAGAACTTTCCTGTACTTTACAAAAAGTGTTCTTTCTATTTAAATACCTTCTTCATCTTGCCATGCTTCAGGTCCAACTTCAGCTGCTGGTTTTGCTGCAGCAGTGACTTCATGCTGTTCTTCAGTTCAGTCACTTTAGCCTGCAGCATAAACTTATCTTTCTGAGTTGCTGACAGGTCTTCCCTCACCATCTCTAGCTCAGTCTTGATGTTCTAAATGGGAGGAGAATCAATGTGATGTAGAGAAACAGCATAAAAATTCCAGCCAACTAATGTTTTTATAATCTTTTCAGTTTCCAGAGGAAACTAGAAGAAAAAACAACACACAACACTGTATGAAACTGTTTGCTGTTTGAAACAAATTTGCCAGATTTGGCAAATGGCAGAAAATCAGAGGTTATGTTAAAAGAAAGTCAGTAGCCTATTTTAATGGCATAGAGGTTGAAGAACTACCAAGGTACTGTCAAAGCACAGTCAAAATAAAAATTCAGAAAAAAATGTAAGTATGCTTTTAAAAAATAAAAATATAGTTTTAATTATCCCCCTACAGCAATCAACATTTCCATCCATCAGAATTGGCTCAATTAAATACCTGCAAGACAACTTGTATCCCTTCTAACTCCTTGTGGCTGCGCTGTTCAGTCATGTCCAGCTGCTGCTTAAGTGTTTCAATTTCTCTTTCTTTCTGTTCTACTTCCCACTTCAGGTCTTCCACCTACCAGGGGAAAAAGAAAATATATAATTGGTATTATCTACAGGTGCAATCAACCACAAAATCCTAAATATATTATGTCTCATTAAAACCTTCTTAAGAAAACCTAGCAAAACTATTAAATATGCTGAATTTAAGACAAAGTCATACAATGCAATAGAAATACAGATAAACACAGTAAGTGTTCACTTTTTACCTCTTGGCTTACTAGAGGCTGTTCACTAAGTTTGTCATCCAGGTTTTTCTGCAGAACTTGGAGCTGAGATGTGGCTTCTGCCAGCTCTTGCTGGAACTGAGATACCTCCTGGGAATGTTTTTCATCCTCTACCCTGCACAGCAAAATTAATAGACACAGCAGTTACTCAATGTGTTCTTTAAAACAAGAATTTCACTGGGTTAGCCAGTTAACTATAAATGACACGACTGTGCTTGGAACCTGGTTAATCACAGCTTTGACTGAAGGCTTTGCCAAACACATTCATAGAGCAAGAGTTAAATCACAAGAAGATTTTATGAAAGATATCTATAAATATTAAATATTGGAAAAAAATTATGAAATTCTTGAGCACTGGTAATAGTCCAATTACAAACAACAGATTATGCAGGAAAAAAAACCAAAAAACCCCAAAACCCTGTCAGCAATTTTGCTTTGTTTCCGGAGGAATAGAGTTAAGCATTTTCATGTAGGTCTGATAGTTTCTTATAATTTAAGAAAAACTTTTATATATGAGCAAACTGAATTTTAATACATTGTGGAACATAGTCAATAATCAAATTAATTCTCTATGTAGTTCCTCAGGGACGTAGAAGAGAGGAATAATAGGATATATATAAAGTGTTAATCCTTACTAGCAATGTGAAATAGTAGAAGTGTGTGGTGAAAGTGAAAAAAAAGCAGATAGTGAAGCCTAAAAACAATGTATCTCAGGTCTAACTGAATTATAAAGAGAGAAAAATGCAGGTATTTGCTCAGAGTCCAAACAAGCATCCATGGTCAGGTTCTGCTGAGGAACATTCAACATAATCCACCCCAAAGGGGCAAACCCAAAAATTCACTGATGTATGGCTTTTTGAGAGGACTTGTTGTAATTACTGTTCTTTTTGAGACATTTACTTACTGCAGCTTGTCCACCTCAGCCTGCAGGGCCTGGACCAGCAGCTCTTTGGCGTGGAGCTCCTTCTTGATCTCACTGAGCTCCAGCATCGCTGCCCGGTGGTGTCGCCGGTTGTGGGCTGCATCCGCTTTGGCTGCTGCTTCCTAACAGGACAAAAGATGCAGTTTTACTTTGTTTTTTCTCTGCAGGGGAATCATAAAGGGAGCTTAACACAGAACACAACAGAGGAGACATCAACTGATCTTTCAGCCACTGGCCATCCTGACAGACCCCTGCAGGAAGCAGGATATTACAAAATATAGATTTCATTTCAATATACTTTTTAAATATCTTTAAATTGCTTTGTAAGTGAATAAAAGATGAGCCATTACCTGCTTCTGAAGGTCTTTAACTTTTAACTTTTCCTTCTCTAGGGAAGCCTGTAAAGCTTGAATAAGTTGTTGCATTTGCTGATCCTCTTCCTCTTTCCGCTTTAGGACTGCCTGAACCTGTAACACATCACAAAAACAAATACATGCTTTGTGTGGGCTCACTGGAAGTAGAGGAAATATAAACACAAGCCAATGCAGGGATTCCAAAAAAACTCTCTGCTGTTCACTGATTACGCTTTCCACACAGTACCTTCAACTTTACAAGTAGCTATGGTTAAATGGTAGCTAATTGTCTATGCCCACATGAATGTATTGGAATAAAAATTATTTATCTCAATTAATCCATACGTAACACATATGGATTTGGTATGTTCCAAATACCTACACTCTCACTATTGCAAATATTGTAGCACTATTTTATTAATTTTTTTTCTAAAGAAAACTCTATTTAGTGCCAAGTCCCACTTCTGATCTCTTGTTCGACCCCCATATTGATGCTGTTACACAACACACAGAGTGACCCAGAGCTGGAGAAAATGCACCAGCTTTGTATCATATGAGCCAATTCCCTTCTGAAGTTATTACATCAAAAAGTGAAATACCTGTAGATTCAGTTGTACCAAGTCTGCCTCTCTTTTTGCTAATGCTGTTTCGAGGATATTGTTGTGTTCCCGCAAAGCAGCGTTGGACTGGCTGAGACCTGTAAGTTTTCCACGTTCATGTTCCAGTTCAAGGGCCAACTTCTTATTCATTTCTTCTAAACGTTTTATCTTCTTCCTGAAGCCTCTAGATTCCTGAAGCTATAGTCAAAGAAAAACACAAATCAAACAAACATAATCAAACAGCTTCAGGCTACTATCCAAAAAATTTGTAAGTTAAACTCAATAAGCATCTTGTTTTTCCAGAGTGGGATTTCTTTTTTCTTTTAATTTTTTTCTTTTTTAAGTGAACATTAAAAAATAAGTTCACTTTGGTATTTTTCCTGTTGGAAGACTAAAATGCTTGCTAGAAAGAAGAATCCAGGAGTACTGTTCAGGTGCAGACCCAGAGCAGTTGACATATATATAATTTTTTTGTGCCACTCTACAACTGAACACCATCACCTGGCCCCCAGCATCACTGGGGATCCATGACTCCCAGCAGCTCCAAAAGCTAATGGTTTATGTATCCTCACTGTCTCATGACCAGACACCAG
>NW_005054330.1:2597651-2613479 GCF_000277835.1 Geospiza fortis | reverse complement strand
GCCTCATGAAACCACAAAGAACCAGCACAAGGCAACAGAATTTGCAAGTACCACTGACATGATGTTTCCTATCCATGATTCTGATTTTCTCCACCGTTGGAATAAAATTTTGGTACTAAAATTTTTCCCTGTCTCGCAGGCACTTTTTACTGTCATATGCCCATCTACCAAGCAAATTCAAGCAATCACCTCATCTTCAAGTTCCAGCACTTTCTCTCTGTATTCTTCAAGCTCCTGGCTGGTCAGTGAAATCACTTCTTGCAACTCTTTTTCCAGCATCAATTTACTGCTGCTCAGAGCTCGCAGTTCTGTCTTCAGAGCCTGAATCTTCTCCTAAAGACAAAGGGGTCACACGTGATTAGTGCATCACCCATCTTCAGGAGTCACTTCTGCTTTGGTTAAAAACCTGCTTCTCTAGAAAATATGAAACAAGGTGCTAGTGTTTAATTTAAAGGTCTTGCTCAGAGTTTTCCACTCCTGCATCCAGCTACTGCTGTAGGTGTATTTGATATTTTGCTCCATTGGTTCAAGAAATTGGAGCTTCCCTTAGTAAAATAATTTTCTTGTTACAGGCCTAACATATATAAATAAGCTATGACTACCTTGAAAAACTTTTAGCTGTCAATAAGAAAAAAGCATTAAGAGCTAGAATCTTGGAAAACTTGCAGATACTAACCCTTAAAAAAATTAAACAATTCCACCAAAAAAACAACCAACAATAAAAATTTAATCAGTAAATCTAGCTTGCCAAATCACCTCTCTCAAACATAGTTAAAGAAGTTCTCAGTGCTCAGAGCCCTGACACCATGCTCTTATCTAGCTTTATTTTTCAAATATTTTCATCACTTCAGGGTGAAACAGTATGTCAAGACTTAAAGCTCTGTCTTTGTACAATGTCAAAGGACATCTGCATACCTGAGCAATCTGGTCATTCCCACCATCAGTAATTTGTGCTTTTAGTTTGCTCAGCTCTGCCTCAGCAGATTCCTTTGCAGTAAGAGATTCCTGCAGCCTCCGACTGAGAATGCTGACTGCATTCTCATAGGCTTTGTGTTTTGCTTTCATCTCTTTCTGAGCACTAGTCAGGTCTGACCCAAGACGCTTCATTTTCTGTTTCTGCTCTGTAATGGCCCTGGTGTGAAAGGAAAAGAAAACACCAGGTAAAAACAAAAGCTGCTTGACAAATAGTACTACAAGATTAATTTTCACATGACCCAACAAAACCCGACATCTGAAAGCCGAATATGAAAACCAGATGCTGTAGTTCTTTTGTCTGTGCTAGAAGAACACTTACTTTTTTGCTTCTTCTTGCATTTGTTCTACTTGTTGTTTTAATGCCTGATTTGCCTCAGCAAGAGATTCCATTTGTTCCTTATCGAACTGCAAAGACTTAACAGGAAGGAAAAGAAGACTCATGAGTGTAAGAACAAAAGCATGTTTGCTGTCATGTTTGATTATAAAAGAAAAATAATGAAATTTCAAAATTACTTCCATCTCTAAACATAAATTGCTCTCTAGTCCTCCATATTCTCTTTCCATTTTCTTTTCTCTTTAACTCTTTCCTTTGAGGCCACCACTGTTAACACATATGAAGAGTGTTTGGATCTTCTTCTCAGATGAAGTTCACTGTAGGACCAAGGAAACTGCTTGCACATCAGTCTTCTACCACTCCTGTAGTGCTTCTCCCCACTTACTTACACGAGATGTTAGAAAGCATCTACGCATTTACAGAATTTTGGTAGGTACGTGAAATGTCTAGATTATCTTAAATACATAACCAAGACTATTTTAAATATATAACTAAGAACATTAACTTGCAGGTGGTCATTCTGTTTCTTTGCAAAGTTACCAGAAACAGCAGTGCATCCTGGATGTAACACTCTCCAAAGCCTTACACCTTCCATACCTGTAGGCGTGTCTCCATATCATCTCGTTCTTTCTGCACTGACTGGAGGTGATTTTCTAGTTCCACCATCTGCTGGTGAACCTGAGATACTTCCTTCTGTAGTTTTGAATGCTCAGATTCAAGTGACTGTTTCTCAATTTGGATTTTCAGCAGCTCTTTTTTTATCTCCTTCAGCTCTGAGTCCAGCCGCTTCTTTGTAGCTTTCAGCTCACTGATGAGCTGGTCCTTGGAGCTGGCATCTCTTCGATAAGCCTCCACCATGACCTTGCACACAAGAGTTTCAAGAGGACAATGTTTCACCTCTGTTTCAGCTTTGCAAATTTTTTACTAATTTACTAGAAAGTATTTACTGATATTCTTTTAGTTTGAGGGGTTGGGGGTGTCATACAAACTAGCACCACCTTCTGTAAGATATTTACTCTGGTTCAAAGGCTTTTATGCAAGCTCAAATATCAAATAACAGCTCATATTAGCAGTTTATTAAATGAAACACCTCAGTGTTCTCTGCAGTAAGGGATACTTTTCTTCACATTCTTTATGGAAACTGCATTATGTGCCACTTTTAAAAACCCAAACTAATTGTAAAAAATTAACCATCCTACACACATAATTAGTAACTTTTGCCATGAGAAGAGGGCTTAACTATGACTGACGGTTTAAACAGCCTTCCCAAACTTAAACATAACAAGCTAAAACAAACTTTGACATTAGGCTAATAAGCAATCAAGCAGCAAATTAATGGTGCCACCTAATAAATAAGACACATACATGTGCAACACTAATGACATATCCATTTCAAATTACTGTTTCAAAACTGTGTAAATTCAGAATAAAATTTGCAGTAAAGCACTTATTTACCATCTAATTACTGAAGCAACTCTTGTTTTTCAGAGCTGCAAGGAAATGACAACACTTGAAGATTTACATGAGTGCTTTTGCAAAAGTGAACCTAATCAACAAATCAAAGAGAGATTTTCTATGGTGGATCACTTGGCAAAGGCTGAAGCCCTATCAAAGCATGCATTTGTTGGTGAATCAGCTTTCACATTAGTTACAGATAGAAATTCAACTGAAAGTTATAAATTTTCTGTATTTTAATGTCACAAAGTTCTGTGACACAAAAAATAGATCTAAATATCCTCAAAACCTCCCCAGAAGTACATGCCTTCACTGTAAAAAAAAGTGTATTCCTTGGGTTTATGTGTCCAAAATGTCTTTGGTTTTACTTACCTTCTCCTTCAGGAACTGTTCCTTCACTTTTTGAAGCTGTTTTTTGAGGGTGGCATTTTCTTGTTGCAGATTTTCCACCTGCCAGAGGGGGAAAAAGCAAACATTGCTTTATGAGCCAAATGTCATATTATACCTCATTTCTTCAGTGAGCTTATCTGTGTGATTTGTAACAACTGCCTAATCGAACAAGGATCCTGTTTCTGACTAAGCATCTCAGTGGTTAGATAACACAACATTTTGTACAGAAATACACTCACCAGGTCCCCACACTGCAAACCAAAATTACTGCATAGGAAAGATGTTTGGCCCACACTGCCACAGAAAAGAGCACACTACAAAATTACTACCCAAACTGTGACCTGTACTCCAAATTATTGTGTTTTAAAACTGGTAAGATTTCAGAAAGATCATTACCTGGCTTGACTTGACTGCCATTTCTTGCTTCAGCTGCTCCAAGATTTCTGATGTTACTTCTGTACCTTCTCCAAGGCGTGCTGCCCCTTCATCAAGTTGCTCTTTACTTGCTTTTGCTGCCTGCAGAGCCACCTCCAACACAATCTTCTCATTCTGCAAATACTGGATTGTGTCATCTTTAGAAGCAGCATCACTCTGGAGCTCTTCTAGCCTGGCCTTCAGTTCATCATACTGTGTTTGCAGGTCATCCAGGGACTGCTCTTTGGTGTGCAGTGTCTCCTGGGTTAGAGTCAATTGCTTCATCAGGTCGAGGTGTTCTTGCTGCAAGGATTCAAGCTGCAGATCTCGCTGATGCAAAGTCAACTTGACCTGACAGGAAATATTTTAAAATTAAATTAATACAAAACAAAGGTTATCTTTGCAAAAGCACTCTAATCAAAATCAAGCATTATAATTAATATTTCAGCCTGTAGGAGAAAACAGCAGAAGGTGAAAATATTTTTAACTTTCTGAGGCCACTTGCATTTGCTCTGTTAATTATATCGAATGCCTTGAGCAGCATCTGTTACCTTACAGGCTAAGCAATGACCAGAATGACAAACCTAAAATATTCATAATATTCTTTGTATTCAAAAGTTTTACTTGAAAAATGTGTCCACAGCAAATTCAGGTAAATTCAGCACTATTAATAATACCGAATCATTATATGGAATATAGTACTGAGCTATCACATACTTCGTGTCACTGCAGCCCTTGACATGCTGCCTGCATAAGGTTACAAGGTTAAAGCAGGGCTCTGTAAATGTAAATGTATGTAATGATACCCTGACTGCCTAACAGCTTTGAACATGGATCTGTGGTTCTTGTCTATACTTAGAATAATCACATACTGAATTCACTAAAAAAACTCAGCATCTGGCAAGACAGTAGTTATGAAATTTTAAAAAGGTATTATTACTGACATGGTTAGAAAAAAGGCCTTTTCACCGGGAACAGAATTACTTTAGTATGCACTTCATTTTTGCAGCAATCTTTCAGGTTTCAAAAAGAAGTTTAGAGGTCAGTATCTATTTACTATTGCTTTTCCTGCCAAACCAGTATTTCCCTTGGAATTCCTGGGAAGTTGATTAAGAACAGTCTACCTGTTCCAATTCTTGCTCCAATGTTGCTGCAGAATCAGCCATTTTCTGAAGCTGTTCTTTCTCATCCTCAAACTCCTCTAGTTTTCTCTGCAAGTCTTCTTCCACCATGGTTTTGGCCTCTTGGATCTGCATGAAGGCAGCTTCCTGATCTAACATGTCAGCCTGCATAGAAAAAGCATGGAATCAGCTTCTACAGTTTCAATGGAGGGGAAGGAGTGGGAAAAAATAGGAAAAGAGAAAAGTAAATTATCAAGAAAATTTGTAGAGGAAAAACACAAAAATAATTCTGATGTCTGCCTTACACACTTATATGCCTTTACTGAAGTCACTCATTCCTAGACTTAAAACACCTTAAAATAACAGTGAATGTCTTGCACACTTGTGACAATCTGAATTCCTATTAAATAACACCTTGTCCTTTCTCTGTTGATGAGCAAATCTTTATTAAAATTGAGCTGTCTGGGAAAATTCTAAACCAAAAAGGATTCCTTGGATGCTGTAGCTACTCAGGAAACAGCCCTGTCATTTATACAAGCTATCAGTAACACTGCAGATGGGCACTTCCACTAACCTGCTGCTTTACTCTCCCTTGAGACTCAGAAGCAGAAATGTCACTGAAAATCAGGGGATTTTAAGGTTCTAAGAGCTTTGGAAGTGACTGTATTACACTTCAGATTTTACCCAACTTTTCTTACTGGAGGGAAGGAAGGACAAACCTAATTACTGAGCAATTTCACACACTTAAAAAGCACATTACTGATTTAGATTAACTTCCAATTAAGTTTCCTCTTGAACAAGTTCATGGATGGGCAAAGGACAACATTTACATCTGCCTTCAAAGTTCAATTAAAAACAAATACCAGAACTGAAAATTCAAGTATCACCTTTGAATGATAAATATATGGCCTTTTTCCCTCTTATTGTTCATAATGCCACGCAAATTTATTTGCTCTCAAATATTTACTGCTTTTATAATGCAGGATTTGAACCAATTCATAAGAATTCTATATTACTTTGCCAGAATAATCTTGATTTTGCAAAACATAAATACACAACATGGACAGAACATAACTCATGAAAACCCTTTACAATCATACCTCAATATTTTGTAGTTGTGCTGCAATACGTTCCTTCTCTTTAATGGACCTGTGCTGGGTTTCAGTCAGCTGCTGAGACAGGGCCACATTCTCTAGTTTGAGATGTTCCAACATCCCTGCTTGAGTCATCTGCCCAGCCTAAAAGAAGGAAAAAAAATCAGTTTTGTCCTGTGGATAAAACTGACAAAAAAAAAAGATTCTCAGTTCTCCCATGTGCAATAAATCACAATACCTGTATATTGGCCATCTCACTCTGCAGCCTGACACGGGCCTCCTGTGCCAGGACCAGCTGCTGCTGGTACCACTGCCTCACATTTTGGAGAGATGTGATTTCTGTTTCAGATGCCTTCAGCTTGTTGGTCAGTGTGGTCCGTTCCAGCTGCACCTTCTGAAGCTGGGTCTGCAAGGAAGCCAACTGCTGGCGCAGGTCATGAACTAGAAAAACAAATATAAAGAGCTTGGACTAACACACCCCATTGTGCTATTTTTATGCACACTTTTTCAAGGTTTATTACTGTATTTGTAATTTTATCTATTTTTCCTTAACTGTTGAACAAAAGCACATATGCCTAATTATAGAAAGATTGGCTTTTCCTGCCCAAGTGCTAGAATCCAAAGTACCAGGTCATAAGCAGAATAAAATTAAACTAAATGAATCACTTCTGTAAGTATTCACAGTTCCTTAGAGGCAGAAAATATGAACTAACTAAACATCAGGAAGTAGGTGTCCTGGCACGTAGAGTCATCATTACAAATCAGCATTTGTACTGATTTGTACAAAATTTTCCAAAAAAACAACTAGGCCACTGTCTGGACTAAATATTTATGCCTCCCTCTCCAGGCTGGCAGTGGCAGCTTGCAAACTGTGACACTTCTGTGACACAAAATCAAAACCAAACATCTTAAAATTGAGACTATTTTATTAGTATGATATCAAATGCACACAAGTTTAAATTTCTTCTTCTTCTTGGACTTCAGAATCAAGTTGAAATAAAATGATTTATGGAACAACAAATTTTAAAGACTGACATTTTCATCATCCCACCTGTACTGTCCCTGGTGAGAACATTTTTTTGCATATCTTCAACCTTCTGCAGGAGTCTCTGGTACTGCTCCTCTGCTAACTGCAAATCATTGTTTGAAGAAGCCAAACTGGCATTCTTTGCTTCCAAGGCATTTTGCAGGTCAGCCATTGCTCGTTCCAGATCCCAGCAAGACTGCTTTAATGTGGCCACTTCTGAGCTCAGGGATTCCTGCTTCTGCTGGCTGTTTTGGCTGTGCTCCATCTGTGCCTGAAGCTTCATGTTCAAAGCTGCAAGTTGGGCTTGTAGCTCAGTCTTCTCTTTGAGAGCCTGAATGTGTCCAGAAAACCAAAATGCAGTCTCGTGAGAAAATATATTAGTGGCTGACTAAAAAAGATGCCCAGCAAAGTGGAGCAAAGACCAAAGGAGGTGCCCCATGCTCTGGAGCTGAGATTACCCATCTCTGTCCTTATGTCAACCCATGAACCTTTCATTGTTATTTCTGCTCTTCCCTGGCCAGCTGAGGAGGAGAGGGACTGAACAACTTTGGTGGACACCTGGCATCCAGCCAGGGTCAGCCCACCATGGCATTCTTGTAAAGTACCTCATTCAACAATGTTTTTACAAAACACAATTCCACAAGTAATGAGCAAGAGGTTCTCGAAAATTAATTAAAATCTTATTTTGATTTGCTGAATACAGAATTCCAAATTCATTTTTTACCTGATTAGCTTCTAGTGAGAGTGCTTCTAGTTGCCCTTCAAGTCTCATCTTCTCCTTCATAACCTGCAGCATCTCGTCATGAGTTCCTGCAATGGAGCTTTCCATAGAAACACTGGAGACAGAGACAGCACAAGCACAGTTACAGGGTTGGAATACAACACTTGTCTAGTTGAAGAAAAGTGACTCTGAAATTAAGAGGTACTCAGAATCCCTGTGGCTTAGACTGTAGGACATTTTTTCTGGTTTATGGTAGATGCAGAACACATTGTAACAACCTCTGGTAAAAAGAGAAAGAAATTATATTCATGCTAAGGTTTTTTACTTTAGTTTCCTGTACTTGTAGCAACTAGAATCTAGTGTGGCACCATATACTTGTTATTTTTCAGAACTGCAATAGTTGACTTCATCATATTCTGTATTTACACATCGCATTTTAAGCAGATAACTGGACACGATGGGATCATAAACCTTCACAATTATTCTCATAACTGTCTGCTTTAATGTGCCTGAGAAATGCCATCAGCTGCTGCAAAAGAAGGAATAACAGATATTTATAAGGGATTCCTTATGCTGATTCCTTGCTGTACAGCCAAGGCATCTGGAGAAAAAAATCTCTTCTCATTGCCATAAGAAATAAAGCTAAGCCAGAATAATCATCAACAACTGATTGTACACCTCAACATATTTTGGGCATGACACTATTCCAATAAAGCGGAGGGAAGTAATTTCAAAAGTAGGACATATAAAATATGCATCTGCAGACAACTGATAAAAAGCACACATTGTTAAGGGCTTCACCAGTTACGCACTTGCTTTCTGAATCAGTTTAATACCTGTCATATACACATAAGCTTAGGAAACTAAATCTCATTCTCAGAGGGCTGAAGAGGGTAAGATATCTAGGACAAGACTCTTGGCATTCCTTAACTATGTGAGGTCTGAAAGGTACATGCACAGATTAGGAAAAAGACAATACTAAATATCATTGAGACAGTAAAGTCTGTACTTTCAGACTTTATAGACAATGGCTCATGAGTGATCCAGTGAATGAAGTCCTTCTATACAGTCAGAAACAACTGCCTGCAGTACATTTAACACAGCCAGTGGCAAAAATATCTTTCTTTAAAGATATACTTAGTAAATAGGTAGTCAAGTGAAGTGATCTCTCAGATTCTTTTAGAATTTGTAAGCTACTAACAGACTCAATAACAGTGTAAGTTAAAACTGGATCTAAAGTTAGTAGGAGAGAAAAGTAATAGGCTATTCCAAGAAAACATCATAAACTAACAATAGAGATCCTTACCTGCTAGAAATACTGTCTCTCCTACTCCGTACCTCTCCATTAACTTCTTGCTCTTGGGCCTGATGCTCCACTGCTGCAGCCTGCAGCACCTCACTGAGAGAAGGAAATTGCCCCATGGCTTCAGGATGTATCTTCTGGCCATTTATTGTATATGGAGTGTCCTGTTTGCCTCCTGCATTCTGCAAACTGCTATACAGCCCTCTCCCTGACACACTGCTGTAGGTAGAGCTGTCGCTCTCATTTCCATCCAGCCTCATTCCCACTTCACTGCCATCAATCTCTGAAATGCTGTCTCCTGCCAAGGAGGAATTCTCTACTCGATCATCCACGTCAGAGGGCAGACTGATCTCAGACACAACTGATGTTGGGCCACTTCTGCTTTGCATCAGAGCCCCCCCAGGTAAGTCAGTAGCCACAGAATTCCCAGCACCATTTCGAGCATCTGAACCTTCAGTTCTGTAGTCAGCCAAGGACCGGATCTTGCTGGCCTTAGATTTTGAGCTTCTTCTTTCTTTTGAGGATGCTGGAAGTCCCAGGCTACCGAGCTTTGGTCCCCTGGGGACGCTGGTCCGTAGAAAGGAATATTCTTTAGTCATTGCTACAGTGCTGGCTCTTGGCAGGATTTCTGGATTTAACATCAGCTCAGGATCCAGGGTGCTGGAGGGACGGGTTTTGGATGTAGACTGACTCGACTAAAAGAAGCAAAGAGTCAACAATAAATTCCAGAATATTAACTCTGAAATAGCATGAAAGACTTGTTTTGCTGTAACTTAAGATATAAAGCCCTACACTTTTACACTGGTATTAAACATATGTACTTTCATAAACAAGGTAAATTATACCAGCAACCAACCCTATCAAGCTGCAGTATATAAATGTTGAAAATGTTCATGTGAGACTCCAAAAGGTAACTGAAAAATACAGGCAAAATTGAACATTTAGGTTACTTTAAGTTTGGTGTCTGTTTTTTCCTCCCCTATTTTAAGTAGCACAAACTGGTACATTACTGATGAGGTAACAGAACCAAATTTTGCCTGTCCAAAAGACAAAAATGCTTTCTCTCATTTGAGAAAACTACTGAATGTTTTAATTCAGGGAACAGAAATGGTAAATTTTCAAGCTTCTCAACAAAACACGATCTAGAAGACGTGTTGTGTGGTACTCACTCTCTCTTGGTGTCTCTTCACTCGGTATTGTTTGAGCTGCTCTTCCAGACGCCTTCTTGCCTGAAGTCTGATTTGTTCTTCATTTTCCAGTGGCAGTGAAGACTCTACTGAGCCTGTAAGGGAAAGGCATCTTCACAGTCAAACAGAAAACTCCAACACAGGTAAAACGGATGCAAAAGGTAAAAGCCCCTTCTACCATCAGCAACATGCTTCATGCTTAAGCAAGGAACAAAAGGAAAGCCCACTGACATGCACCTCAAATGACCCTCTTCAAATACATCCTTGTGTAAGCACTGATAAAGCCTGTGGACTTCCACTGCTCAGTTTGCAAATGCTATAGTTCCTCCACAGATGGAGGAGATGACAAGAAATTATACAGCAAGAAAAAAAATATTGCTGCTACTTAATCTCACTTGTCCTGCATTTCTGACAGTATTAAAATTATAAAACTAAGCAGGGCCTACACAGTCCACTCATTCCCTACAAGTAGTGCAAAATGGTTCTCTAGATATATTTTCGTACCTTTTATTAATTCACATTAAACCTTAACTCACATTAAACCTTTCCTGTAGTAAGACTTTTAGACATCTTAATATAAAGGCTTTCCCTTCTCCCCCCTTCATTGCTCTTCTCTCCTTTCCTTTTTTTCTTAGCTTAAAATCATCTGGTTCTGCTGTTCTTTTTTTTTAATGTCACCTGTTACTCCTACAAATCAAGAAGATTAGATCCAGCCCCAGAAAGCGTGAATTCCCCTCCAGTGAAGAGCCAGTTTTTAATAGTAAGGCAGTGCCTTAGCTGTAGCAGAGGGTGGTTTACTGAAAGAAAATGAATTGCAGTTCTAAGTAAAAGTTTACTGCAAAAATAAAGTTTAGTTCAAGCTGAAATGATGTTACAGAAGTCCAGAGCCAGGCTCAGAGTAAAAAGCTTTATGCAGCAAGAGAAAGCAGGGGCACCACCATAAACAGATGCTTACACAATTCAGTTTCTTGCATGGGAAGACTTAGTTTGAGAGACTGCAAAGCTTCTTTTCTAAGAGCTATGCCCTCAGCACTAGTTCCCTGAGACTTCCTTAGGCTGTCATGGAAACCAGTCACACCTGGGGATGACTCTTCACCCTGCTCACTGCTGGTAGGATCAAAAGATCCAGGAGAGTCAAGGCAGAGCGACTCTGGCCCATTCTGGCAGGCATCCACTTTGCTGTTTATCTCCAGACTTCCCTCTTCATTTGGCACTTCATTGATATTATTACTGGTAGCTGGAAAAGAAAGTTTTACTGAGCTACAACTTCAAGCCACTTAATTAATCTTCACAGTTCCACCCAAACACAATGCCAGCACTACTGCCTTTACATTGTATGAATATAGAAACTGCTACTGACAGCAACTGGCAGGAGACATTTCATAGAGGATTTTTGATTCTTTACTTTAAAAAACCAGAAGAAGTACTTTTCATTTGCTTTACTATGTTGCCCTCAAGCAGGACCTCAAAAGTCATCATAAAACATATCTTTAAAACTTCAAAGTGGTTTTTAACTCTTGTTAGGTTTAGAAGCATGAAACACCAAGTGTAAGGAACTCTAAGGGTCAATCTACTACAAGTAAGCCTCAGCAGCTGCAGGCCTGTGCTGAATGATTCAGCTCTTTGATGTGCAGCTGGGCACTGGGGAGAAAGCATCCACCATCCCTATTTCCAGTCTGGCTCAAGCAGTTTCTCAATTTTAAAGTGAGCTGACATTTTACATTTTTTCAAATAGGATATCTTCATCAAAAGCACAGTAGCAAAGATCATATGTATCAAAATAATAAACCTACCAATTAAAATGCAATTAAAGAATCACTTCAACACCAATTTTATCCCCACTTACTAGTATTTTTCTTTTCCAGCCGGAAAAATGCATATTCAAAACCAGATAAACATTTCACAGGTTTATACTCTGGATTTCTCATTTCTCTTTCACTTGGCTGGGAACTACTAACATTTATGAACCTGCTGTTGCAAAAAACCCATGTATCTAACTTTAAATTAATTATTATATATCTCAAATGAACAGCACTGAAACAGCACTGCCTTTCTGTTCATTCCCACACCATGTTATCACTGAATTAACTGCAACTCACTGGAATAATATGCAATTTTTTTTTTTCCTAAAGATGGTGGAAAATATTTAACATTTATGATCACAAAGTATTTGCAAGTGCAAAAATCAAGTTCCCACCTCTGCAGTACATCTTCCCTCAAGCCAGCTCAGTGTGAACCAGCATAGAGGAAACCAAATGAGGAAACTGAATTTGCGTAGAAATATAAAACTTTCAGTCTTAGGCTGCCAAAACCCATCAGCTCTAAGATTTGAATAAAATACTTTTGAGAATCTTATTTGTCATGCAGACAACATTTCAGGACATTTAGCCTTAACCCCTTCTCTGATTTAGATCACCATGTTGTCACAAAAACAGTTGCAGACATGATGGAAGGGGTGAGTTCAACAAGGATGTAAAGGAGGACAGAGGGAAAGACTGCTTTTTAATGACTAACATTTAAAACTAGAATATTGGCAAAACTGAATTTGAAATAGGTGTCAATGCTAAGAATAGCCACAAGAAGCCAAAAATAAGATTACAGCTCAAACATTCAGAAATATTGTTTCGGCCCATCTCAGAAACTGCATCAGGTTTATACTTTATTCACATTTTTTCTCCCCAGCAGTGAGTGGTATACATAAACCAAAGGAATGCTGGAGCAAAATTCTGGAGGAATGGTTTCCTGGTGACTTCCTGAGGCCAGGAGACACAACCTAAACACTCCTTGAACTAAAGTAATTTAAAGGCAGTAGTGTCAATACAGCTGCAGTCTTTTTGTAACAATGGGCTAGGAGATGCAATTAGAATAAAAACAGTAGAAAGACACACTATCTAATTGTAAGTCACAATCTGATTGTCCAACACAGGAGATGACAGGAATGTGTGATCTCCAGCTTCAGGAAAGATGAATGAATCATCACACTCTGCCACTCTGGTAACAGGCAGTGTAAGAAAAGCAAATAAAGTGTCAGGGCCTCCCCTCTGCTGCCTGGGACAGGGTGACAAACTTGCGGTACCAGAAGGCCCCAGCCTCACCACGTCACCTCCTTTTACACAAGGAACCACTGTGATTTTGTGTATCCAGGCAGCCACAATGTACACACCGCTCCACCCAGCCACCCCCACATCCTTAAACACCAACATAACCTCGGACTCCTGCCAGGAAAACATGGAGATTTCAATTCAGTGCAGGGAAAATACTTTCACAATAAAGCAGTTAAATACTGGAATGGGTAGGGAGCCTGATGAACCTCCCTCTACAGACACTTCCAGCATTCAATAGGACAAGGGCCTGAGCAACCTGATCTTGCTCCAGAACAAGGTGTGCTCAGTGCAGCAGGTTGGACTAGATAACCTGCACAGCTCCCTTCCACCTCAAGTTTGATTCTATAATCTATTCAGATAGTGGACTCTAAATAGTTTCTCATAAACAGCTGCATGATTATTTTATTATAGAGCTTGTCTACCTATAAAAGTTACTTTGAGATAAACTGGAGAGTACATGCCAGCATCTCTCTTTCATAAAGAGAAGCAGAGCCAGACGTTTTGGGTTTTGCTTAAGTGATTTAATTTATTAGGAAGATTTCTTCTGCCAGAATAAAGTACTCCAGTCACAAGCTTACTCTGGAACAGTCATTTCAGAACTGATTGTTCTAGAGAGTTTCAGGTATACACTCTTGGAAACACTATCTGAAGACTGACACCCTGAACAATAAATACTCACCTGACAGCTGATAGTATTTAAGCTAATAGTTTTGTTTTGCTTTCAAAAGAACAAGTTCTACAGCAAAAAAACCCCAACAGTTTTACATACACACAGAGCTATAGACTTCACCAAACTTGCTTAAAACTGCTGTACAAAAATTTCCTAACCCCAAGGAAAAACTTTACCTGAATAATAACACAGATGATTATATAAAAGCCTGGGTAAGATAGGAAATTATTTGGCACATATTTAATAACTTACTGTTAATTTCATCTGTAGTAACTAGCTGTGACTTGGCTTTACAATCTGAAAGTTCTTCAGAGCTGCTGGGAGCCCCATTACTGCTTCTGCTCTCCAAGTGAACATCCTGCTGGACAGATGAGGAGTCCATGGTAAAAACGATCCAGATCCCTGGAAAGTTCTTCTTCTCAACAATTTGCCACCAACTGAACTACCAAGTCCTGTTTCTCTCCATCAGCAAGAACAGCATCAAGGTGTCACTCAAGAGCACAGCTGTGAGCTGTAGAGCTGTTGGTGTGCAGCAGGCAGCTCTAACTCCACATCATGGAAACGGCTCGCAGTCAAAGTCACAATCACCAAGGAGCTGCATCCTCTAGAAACAAAATGTAGTGAATTTACAAACATTTACTGGAGCTCTGAAAATATGAGTTAAAAATAGTGTCCACAGACAGAACCAAGACATGCAGTAACAACAGAGACAATGAAATACAACCAAGTATCCAGATCTGGGGTGTTTATGCTCACTATTTTAGTAGCACTGATACACTGCAGAAGGATGCAACAGATATTTAGCAAGAGAGCTGATTTAGACCTATTGTCCCTTTTAATAGAAAGATCTCTTTGGCCTCTGCTTTAAGAACAAAGCCAGTAAAAGAGTAGTATTGTCCCCTGTAAATTACAGTATATATATGGAAACATACCATGTATTTAATTTAAAGGAATGAGTTTCAATATCTTTTGTTAAAATGAAGAATGGAATTCAGATTTAACTTTCTAAAAATTAAATTACATCATTACTGTTTACTTGTCTGCAGAATAACAAGTATGAATCACTGTACAGACTCTGAACTACTCATTACAGCACAAGCTGGCAGTCAGAACACGGCCTAGACTGCAGCTAAACATTGCCTTCTCCTGTGACCAGCCAAGACAAGGATTTCCAAACACAGTTTATGGAATTTGCAAATGATTCCTCAGGTATTCAGATCTAACTTCTGAATACCTAATCTAACCTCTGGGGTGGGGGTGGGGGGGTGTAGTTTTGGAGAATGTCAAATCAGGAATATTTTGACTGCATTTTTACATGAACACAAACATTTTGAACAACATTCCTTCCGTATCTCCAGGGAGCACTTGTATAACTGCTACTGTGCCACACTGCCCTGTCACCCTGCAACACCACCATCACCTCCAAAATGTTACTGAGACAGCAAACAGCTCAGGATACACAAGAAAACACGGTTATGTAGGTGATCCTTACAGAGGGGAGCTGTGAAGGAGCCAGAAACCTGCAGCATCTTTCCAAATGGGAAACCTCCACCAAACAAAAAAATTAATACCTTCCCTGTGATTTGTTACTAATTTTTAAAGATTTTCAGTGTAATAAAGCTTTCAATAAAACTCCTAGAACTGCCACTGTACAGCAAATAGATGCTACGTGACAGGTTACCAACAGGAATCACAGACAAAAGGCAAGCAAGATTTTGGCTCCTTACACCTTGTCAAAATCCAGCCCACACGAGATGGTTTGTTGTCCTTGTCATAAAACGTGTTTAAATGATCAAGGTGATGAAGAATGGCTTTCTCCTGTACCACCCATTCCCAGTAGTAAACGGAAGAGTATTCCGGCCTCCTAGTCCTTTTGTATCCCTGTGTTTCGCACAAGCAGACACACACACACAGACACACAAATGTAGGCACGCCACGGCAACACAGCAATAAGCCCACATGGAAAGAGCTGTGTCAAAGTCACCGATTTTGCTTAAAACACGAACAGTCAGGACGACAACGGGTCCCGGTCA
>NW_005054330.1:2591337-2597186 GCF_000277835.1 Geospiza fortis | reverse complement strand
GGGATTGACCGGCTCCTCCGTCGGGACCCTGGGGCCGGCACCGACGTGCGTAAATTAAAATTAAGTTGTGCATAAATTAAAAATTAAAATTTCTTTGTGAAGGTTGTGCGCCCCTCGCAGCCTTGTGTATCTGCATCCTTCATGTTCCTGCATTAGCGTTGTCTTTTACGGGGTCTGAGTCAGGAGAGTCCCGTGACATGTCTGTAAATGTCATGTTTTCAGCATTCACCATGGCCCTTTCCTCATAAATCAGTCCTTAGAGTTTCCAACGTCTTTCTGGAGCCGGACATCCCACAAGTCCTTTGGGGTATTGGGAGCTGGTGCATCGGAGCACGTAATTTCATAATGAAAACTGCTGCTAACGTCATACTGCCACCCTTAATATAATTGCCGGGTAAATAGTGTTTGCTTTGCCGAATATTTCTCTGTTATCGACCTTTCCAAATTATCCTTATTATGAACATGAATCCTCTGAGCTGTTTCCCTAGGAAGATGGGAGGCTGTTCCACAAGTCAAGAGGGTTGATAAACCAAAACACTAGCATGTTGTTTGAACTGCAAACCTGTTAACCGAGCTCCTGGATACTGCCAGCAACTGGGTGTTTTCCTGCACACATTACACAGCCCTCTAGGCATTATTTGGAAGAGACCATTACTTTACAAACTAAAGGAGAGGACTGTTCTCAAGTGCAGATGCATGGATGTAAGAGAAGCTCCCAGTGTGATGATCAGAGGTATCAGATAAGTGGATCTGGATTCACGGGACAGCCTCCTGCTGTTCTGCTGCTGGAGCCAGTTGCCGGTGTGAAGGGGCAATCCCAGGCTGTGGCTCAGCACCACTACTAAAGTTTGACCTTCTTGGCTGCATACATGTTTGGCACTGAGCTCATAAACCGTATGTGGGATTTGAATGTGTGAAGGGGAGCTGAGTGAAAGAGGCTCTGCTGAGATATGAGAGGAAACCCTGAGAATTGCATGTGTGAATGAGTGTTCCAAATCTTTAGCAGTGACCTTTACTGGGTACTCTTACACGGAAGATGTCAAAAACAATATGGTGAGGAAGACTTGAATGCTTGATCTTCATTGATCTGGTTTTGATTTTCATATAAGAATGTAAAAGCTTGGAGTTTTGCCTCTTGCAGAGAACTCAAAACCAGAAAACAATAACTAACAGAGCTCAATTGTTGAGTCACTGAAGTAGCTTTTCTCATCAGTTGGAATATTTGTCTATGTTTTCTTCTTGACTTTGATCACCATCTCTCTAAAACAATGTAATGCTTGGGTAAAGCTCCAAAGTATCTCTTTTTTACTACTCTGCCACGTAGCACCAAAGCCCCAGCTACAGGAATAGCCACTTGTTTGAAGACTGTTGTCCAAGAATGGCACAAAGTTGCAACAGGCTTAACCAGGCAGCCTGAAAGAGAATCCTTCATACTGAAAAATGCCTATCGTCAGTAATGTAATTTTTAGCACAACAGAGGAATGTCATGGTTTAAAAAGCCAGAAAAAAAGTCAAACACTATCACAAATGAGGCCTTTAAGGGAAAGAATTCCTGTAAATTTGCAAGAGACAACTTGTATAAAGTGCAGTCTCTATCTCCAGCAGTGAAAGAGCCCATGGCTTACCCCAAAGCCTGTTAGAGTTCTTGTTGCTGAGCACTCTTTAATTCTTCAGGAAGAAAGATCAGAAGGTATCACAACAAATTCTTTAACCACAGCCAGCTGCAGCATTCTCTCATCCTGCAACTAGATTGCATACAGGAGCTGCCATGCTGCCATCTCTCCAAGTGAGCTCTGTCACACCTTAATATAAATTGTCTTTTTCAGGGCCTTGTTCCTAAAAGGGGAAGGGAAATTTATTAATGTTTTCTCTGAGGGGAAAAAAAAAGGTGGTATATAATGCGATTAAAGAGATGACCTAACAAAATTACCAGGGAATACCGGCCACTTGTAGAGTTCCTGTCCTGGATAATTTTGTAACTCACTGCATGAGAATTGCACTAGTGAAAGAAGAAGAGTCAGGAAGGAGAGAAAGGCTCCATACTCTGCAGGAGCAGAGGGTGGCACTCTCTGCACAGCACAAAACTCATGCGTGGTGCTTTCTGTGTAGCTAAAAACACGTTTTTCTAAATATTTCCTTAGGGAAATTCTTGCTCTCTAGCCACTGACAACACCATGTTCTAATTCCCTGTACTTACTGCATGTTTTTCTGCTTACATATTTCTGTTATTTGGTGTCACTCAGTCTGCAAAGACTTCATCAAAAAAGAAACCTGTGCTAACTACATAAAAATAGCTCTATTACTGGCAGATTGCAATCAGACTCAGGCATCCAGCACCCACTGAGGAAAAAGATGGTTTTGTGTTAAATACAGACAGTGGAACTAGAATGCAGGTCTTCAGAAACATGCTTTATTAGACATTGCCTTAATATTTAATTTATGTATTTTATTTACCCATAAATTTTATTTATATATGTGAAACATTTTTACAGCATTATTCCTAAGCAATTTTTAGCATGTCTTTTCTAGCGTGGATAAGTATTTAAAATGTTGCTTTCCTGACTCACTGCTATAAACAGTGAAGACAGATGCAACTGTGATGTGTCTGATATAACAACAGAGCTCAGAATGGATTTAATCAAGCTTTACTATACCTGAGAGAAGGCTGGGAAAGCATAAAAAGCCATGTTGTGTAACCATAGGGTTTGCATATGGGAACTTTTGCATACAGAGAATAAACTAAGATTTAAAGCCTTGTTACTGAAAGTATCTTGCCAATGCCCTCCACCTGTTTAAATCTGGATTCAGTTTGGTTACACCAGCTGTTTTGAAAAACAGAAACTGCTAAGAGCTGCATTCATTTCTGTGAAACGTTTTACAATATCTCCCTGGGCAAGGAGAGTTACTTTTGGTATCAGGATGCCTTAATATTCCAGGAAATTAATTCAGAAAGTTCTTTCCATGTATGTGTGTGTGTGTGTGGTAGAGAGAGAGTTGATGGAAATTACTGGGGTTTATTTCAAGCTTAGATTTCCCACAATAAATGATTTTTGCTGCCAGTCTGGAACAGCAAATTTCTAGTTTTTTTTTTTCCTGGAAATTACTTTCCCAGCCTGGAGCTACTGGTTAAGAAAGTGCTGCCATAACACACACACATCCTATCCACTAACTTCATAAATGTCACTATTCTACTGAAATTGGTGCTTGCTTCAGCATTTCAGGAGCTCTCAAAATGGCATGGTACAATAGGAAACACTATCCTTGGAAGGACTTGCTAAAAGAGCAATGAAAACCTTGAAGTTTTCAACAGGGAGTCCAACACAGAGACATTTACTTAAAGATGTCTCAATGACTGTGGAAGAGGTTTGGCCTTTGTTCAGAGATGTGCACACAGTTGTTGCCCCTGTATCTCCCCTTCCCTGAAGTGTGGTGAGATTGGGCTACAGCTCTGATCTGGGCTGTGTGGCAGCTCTGTGAGATGTGGGCTGTAGGGAGTGGGAGATGGGGAATAAAGACTAGGCAGGAAGCAAAGTTCCTTTTACCCTTCTGTCCTTCCTTGATCCTCCCTGTAAATCCTCCAGCTGCCTGACACATCTGTATAACAGGCAGCTGTGACCCTGGGGGAGGGCAGCTCACCTGGAAGAGGTTTGCAAGCCTGGCTCCGTGGTTGTTACCTCCAGTGGGCAGTCAGACACCTTTTGGACCCACTGTTCTGGGTACTGCCTGCTGTGGGAAGTTGTTCAAGCCCATACAGAGTCCTCCTGCCTGCTCACAGAAGGAGATCATAAATATAAAACATAATCCTCATTAAAAATATGGTTTGAAAGGGTCAACAACCTGAGCTGAAAATACTTTATGAGCAGACTACTGTACGTTTGATCCTTAATTCTAGATACTAAGTCACTGCTAAGCCGTAGTGATGAAAAGTGGTGTGGACAGGTTCTGCTAGCAGAGGGATGCTGAGATAAGGGAACAAAGACATACTGACAGAGTTTGTGAGGCCAACAACAGGGCAAACACAAACATGAGAAATCAGCATACAGTTGTGTCTGTGCTACATGCCCAAGGTCTACAACTTGAAATGGCAGTGTGGCCCACAGAGCACCCTCTTTGCCTCCAGAGGATTACCTGTGCCTGCACTCAGATGACCCCTGGAAAGGAATCCAAATAACAGGGGTGTAAGATCCTTAAAAAGAGAGCTGCTAGACTTGGACTTGCTCTTTCTCTTTCTCTTTCATTTAGATATTTTTATATTATTATTCCAGCGGTGTCCGAGCAAAGAAGGGTTTTGAATGTCCTTTCCTGCCAGGTAGTCTTTGACTTAGGTCCTCAACAACTGTGCATCAGCATAAGGAAACAGCAGATGGAATCTCTGCGTTTACTTCTTGTCACACTGAGCCTTATGTAGAAAAAAGGAGATTTCTTGTTTCGGGGATTTTTCAAAGCTTAACAAACATTTATGGTGACATCGCCTTGAGATTTAACTGTGAGTGTTGAGAAAAGCAATGCGCCTCAGTGCTATGCTACAGAGACCAGACTGCCCTTCAGGCACAAGTGTTCTGCTCAGAAAAACCCTCCTGCCAAGGATGCCAAGTGTCCTGGGTTCTGTGTTTATTCAGAACAGATAAAATGTAGTTATAAATTCTCTGATATATGCTTTTTGATCTGACAGGTAAGTCAAAGAAATATTACCCAGGAGGAGCGAAATGTAAATTCAAACACAGGCAGTCACAGTAAATAACTGACAAGGTCAGAGCCCAGGAACACCCTTTACAAGAGTTTGCCCTGAAAAAAGAAGGGTAAAATAAGAATTGGTCACACAAAGAATTATTTGCATCTTCTGCTTTCAGTACAAGAAGTATGAACAAGCCAATTAAGCTATTGAGACATTCCTTATGTGTCCTTCCTTCTCAATTAGCATATGTACATTTCCCAGGAAGGCAGCGTGGTCTCAGTGGGCAGTGGGCAGTCCTGTCCCTCAGCCTTAGGCTTATCATGTTGTTACTTTTTGTAGGTGTCCAGTAAAGGCTAACAGGCAGCTTCATCTCACGAGCACTGGAAGGATTAGGTGGAGATCTGTTTCATTTCTTTGGGATTCAGGCATTATCTCCTACAATCAGGACATCAAACCCATGGAGCAGGTGAATGGCCTGGACTAGACATGAGGTCAGTGCCAGGATGCATTCAACACAAGACTGCATTTATGAAGAAGAAAAGTTTTCTTTGACACCAGCCCTCCAGCTTCATGCTTGTTATATGCACCCACTTGGACACCAACTGAAGGTGTTACCCATTTTTTCCCATTGATTAAATTGTTGTCTGACACTCACTGCAGGATGTGGTGTGAATCAATGGGGTACAGGGGAGTGTAAACCAGAAAGCTGCATCAGAAACAAGCAGTGTCCCTTGCCCTCCCATCACCCTCAGAAAGGTTAAGTGGCTGCTGTATCCTGACTCCTGGTTTTTGTGCAGGTTCTGTGCTTTGGGCTCCCCAGGATGCCCGTGAATATTCCTTTCCTAACCCTTGCTTCGTGCTCAGATGAAGCCGGGGTGCTTTTAGCTAGGAAAGATCTGAGCCCTTTTCCTATTTCCCATTTCTCTGTCCATTCACTCGCTCCCCTTACTGGGCTGCAGGGTCGGGCGGGGGACTGGAGCAGCGGCCGGGTGCGCTGCCCAGGGCAGCCGCCCTCCCTCCATCTCCCACGGCCCCGCAGGAGAAACTTTTCCCGCAGGATCCGCTCCCGCCCAGCTCGCAGGGGCTGAGCTGCGTCCATCCCGGCGGTTCCCGAGCCCGCCGAGGTTACAGCACCCCGGGGAGGGCTGCTCGGACCGGGCTACCCCCGCTGCCC
>NW_005054330.1:2590404-2590878 GCF_000277835.1 Geospiza fortis | reverse complement strand
CGGGTCCCTTCGGCCCCTCTCTCTCGGTGTTTGGGTGTGGGGCTGGCCGGGGACTCGCCTCGGAGTGCAAAAGGCACTGCGAGACGTGATGCTCCGGGACTCCGGATCAGCCCCACTGCTTCGGTACAGCCGGACCCGAAATCCGGTGAAAGCCCGGTGACTACGGATTCCCAGCAGAAATGACAACATTTGCCCAAAGGCGTCCCTGCCACGGGCACAGCCTGGCTTGGGGAGTCCAAACCAGATACCTCGTGCTGTTTTGCTGTCACCGCTCTTGTGCACCTCGGCTGTAGCAGGGGGAGCAGGTAAATTCTGCAAGTGACAGGTACAGCTGCCAGGGCAGGGATCCGGGCAGAGCTGAGAGGGCACGGGGAGCTGAGAGAGCGGCACCCGAGCTGCGGTGGAAAGGCAGAGGAGGAAACACGGAGCACCCCACAACCAGGAGCAGCTGCAGAACAGCCGCCCTGGGCTTTG
>NW_005054330.1:2580974-2590381 GCF_000277835.1 Geospiza fortis | reverse complement strand
AGGGAGTGGGATTTTTCCTATGGACCCTGATAGAACCACCTTTTGACACTTCTAGTGGAGATTCTCAATTCTATAAAACATGAGCCACTAGAGTGTAAGAAAATATAATTCCATACATTTCTGTCTTGCTACATATATATGTATATATAAAGAAAAAAAAAGGTGTGGGGTTGCTTTCTCTGGTGGCAAACAGCATTATAATTCTGCCTGATAAAGTAATTCTCTGCCACAGCACACCAACACACAGCAATGACTGTGGTTGAAATGAAGATGTTTTATCTCACTTTGGTATCCTAGTGAAGATAGCTACAGTGAGAACTTAAATAAGCCACATTTCTGGCTCTGAAATACTAACTTTATCAAGATCCTTTGGATTGTATGGTTGTGGGGCTTTGTATTTTGTTTCTTTTTCAAGTCAGGATTGCATTGCAGAATGCAAGCTTACCCTCATCCAGTTGCATACCTCTCTTATTAAACTACGTAACTTGCTTGCTTCTCTGAATTATTGCATCCTTCCTGTGCTGCTTCTCTTCTGCCTTTGCCTGTACAGTTGTGAGGAGCAAGTACTGGCTGTGTGCTGTGCATTTGGGGGTGAAAGGCAATGGTGGGACTCTGAAAGCATTAGCAAACTCTCTAATTTTTGCTAATTTTTGTCTAATGTTTCTTAGTCAACTTCTGTTGTTCACTAACTCTGAAATCAGGCGTGTTTGATTTCACACCGGCAGTAACTGAACTAAAGTATTGACCAACAGCACTACAGAAAAGAAATTGCCTCCTCAATGAAGAAGCAGCAGTCTCCTGCCTGCTTTCCCCGACTTGACTTCTTGCTGTGTCAATTATTCTTTTGATCACGTTGTTTATAGGCTCTTAACATACTGGACAATTCCTTTTGCAGAACGAAAAGCATTTTCTATCGCTTATCTTCCTCAATGTGACAGGGAATTCTGTGTCCAAACAGACGTGTGTGTACATCTCTTGCTCCCTGTTTTTATTATTTCTTGGAGTAAGTTGCACTTGCTCTTCACTCATCAAGGACTGCACTGTGCTGCGTAGGCATCACTATTTTTATCTTTTTGGCTACACTGATAGTGTTGCTATGCTAGTAAAGAAATATACATCCCACTCTAAGTTAGTGGTTCAAATGTAGTTCAATTTATCAGTTGAAAAAAGGTATTCAACGATTTATGAGGAATTTTTTGTCTTCTGGCTTAGAGTTAACAATGTAAACACATAACAGAAACTCCCTTGGCAAGGGCAAAGTCTGAATGAGGTACAGGGAACTGAATTCTTCTTTTCATCCAGGAAGGTGGTCTCTGCCAGTAAGAACTGAGAAAATTTGTGATGCTGTGGGGTAGTGTGGATGTTTGCAACATGTTTTGTGGCAAAGTAGAGCTCTCTCTGGAACCCTTCACCAAGTACTCCAGCAATTTAAAAGTAGGAGTTAGATCAAATGAAAGAAAATGTGAAGATAAGGTGCATGATGTTTCCTCCTGCGTGTCTATATCAAATGGAACAAGATGTGCAGATAAGCAGCTTGTTTATCCTGAAGGAAGAATGTAAGCCTGATGAAAGAGTAACACAGTCAAAATTATGTCTCTGTATGTCCATTACATATTATCTGTTTAATCAAATCCCTGTGGAGGAGTTCTCTATGCCAGTGCCATCCTTCATCTGGTATTCTTCTGTTCACTTGCTGGCTTAAAGAAAAAAAATCAAGCCTTTCTTGTTCTATTTAAGAAAGGAAATCTTAGCAATCCAAGACCATCTAGTGAAAGTCTTAGTCCTTTACCCAGCAAGAACTATGGCAAAATTACTGCTGGTTTCAGAGGGAGCAGGATCCTTCCCAAGATCAGTGAAAGATTAAAAAAAAAAATCAACTACTAAAATATGCACCTCAATTAGCAAAGAATGTGGCCTGATTAGTAAAGTGTATGAAATTTCAGCTATTAAATTCTACAGCCCTGATCAACAAAGCACGCTGCACAGTTGGCAATGTATCCAGAATCTCAACTACTGTACTAGTCTCCTACCAGATCAACCAAGCATGCAGCTGAATCAGTAAATTATGCAACTGGAGCAGCAAAATATGCACTTCTGATTGGGGCAGGAGGATAGGGAAGGTCTCAAATGTTTTAAATTGGCACACAATAGGTCTGTCAGCGGTCAGCATCTGCCTTGAGAAAAGTAGGGGCAAAATAAGTAACTTTTGCTAAGTCTTTCTGGACCCTTGCTGGACTGGAAATGTCCCTCAAATAGCTCAGTGTTTGTTAGCAGCAGTCCCATTCTTTACCAGATGCACTGCACATCTGGTGCCAATCCCAGCAGCTGCCAGGTGTGGGGGTTATTTTAGTAACAGGTAGCTTTTGCTTTATTCCTCACTGCAAAGCACTGAGCATACACACTGGGCTGTATTTCTGTCTCAAGAAATGAAGCCAGTCAAGACAAATAAGGCACCTTCAAAGAACCTGAAAGTTTTGTTGGCAGTGGACTTAATATCTATTAATCTCTTCACTGTTTGTGAAAGTACTTTGTGCTTGAGGAGCAGAGAAATGATCGGTCTTTCCTGTTCTCTTTGTATCTTGATTAATTGCCATAACTGCATCCTATTGTGTTTACAATGTATCTTGGCAGATCAGATGTTTACTGTGCAGAGAGTTTGGATGTTTGGCCAGTTTGGGAAGCAGCTATCTTCATGTATTCTGAAGCAGTAGAGCTGTTTCTCCCTTGCCTCTGTGTATGTGCTTTAAAAATCCAGTCACAGTTCTGGCTGGTTCTGAACTTCAGAAGCTGTTTTTTCTTTAAATTATTAATTTTTCTTTATACAGAAGACCTTCAGGTTGTCGTATTTTAATAAAGATGCAGTTTCAGGGTTTCTAGAAACCACTTTTTGGTTTGTTTTTTTTTTTTTTTTAATGTCTGGAAGTAAATGGTGTTAAACTTCCTGGGCTCAAGGAAGGTGTGAGAATTGCTTTGTTTTATTGCACTGTTCACTTTAGTACCCAGGAGCCTGAAACATTAATTGAGTCTAAAAATTATCTGGACTTGGGTTTTTTTGTTGTTTTGGTTCATTTTTTTCTGGCTTTGGTTTGGGTTTTTTGTTGTTGTTGTTGTTTTGCTGGGTTTTTAATCCACTAAATTTGGTTCATAAAGCTGGCTTGCACTGGATTTCTTATTTACCAAATTTCTGCCTCATTTCCAAGTCAGTTCAATGAATGATCCTATTTAGTTCTTTTTCCTGTTTAAAATATTTCCTACTGAGTCCAGAGCAGTGCCCTTAAAACATAATTGATTTGGGTCATTGAACCCTTATTTTTCATGCATGTTAGTTTACATCCCGCCACTGGTCTGACTGGTATTTAAATTGGAAAATTGCAGGCGGATTTCTTCTAGAGGCTAAAATTCACGTGGAGTCTCTGGCAAAATAAGATCCTGGAGTACATATCCCTGGAACTGGGCAATGATTTGTAACTCTTTTTTAATTCTGTCTGGCCAGAGTGTTATAAATCTGGCGCTCGCTTGTTAGCTTCACGCTAAGCAGCAATAATGTCCACAGTGTTTTAGTCCTGATAATTCTAATTACGGAAGCACTGGAGGAGCTGAAAGCTGAGAAGATGGACAAGGCTGGCCTCAAGTCCTGCACGGCACAGGGGATTCTCTCTTTGTAGAGCTGAACCATAATTCTCTCCTTCACCAAGGCCAGCAAAGGAAGCAGCAGCCAAGGTAAGAGAAACAAGCCAGTGGCAGAAGATTTCTGGAATTATGTGGATAATCTTTGTGGAGAAGGAGCTAAAAGACTGTAGTGCTGGTAGAGATAACAACCATCCTTGGGGTGAAAACATTGAAATAATTTTTTTCCTTATTATCTAAGAGCAAACAATCCTGTTGCACTGGTTTGCAAAGACCCAGCAAACAAACTTTCCTGTGGTAGCCAATACTTACTATTCTCTCCTCTGCTTTTTTGTGTGACAGACCAGGAATGGTGGTAAAATATTCAGGTCTCTTTCTTCCTGCCTCCCTTTCTTCATTAAAAATAAAAGGAACTGATGGCATGTTTTGTACCAGAGAGTGGCTCCCCAGCAGTAGTGTAGCTAGACCAGGTCTGGCACAGCAGTTCTTGCCATTCCACACTGTCCTTTGGATGCACTCATATCCCAGACCTATAAATGATAAATATGCAGCCTGGTGTTTAGATACTTGCTTGAGTATGGGAAGTACCAAATAGAAAATTCATCCTCTGGTACAAATTCATGGCAGGGGAAGGGTGGAGCAGGGACAGGGCCCTGTAGGGACTTGCATTAATACGTGTAACAACTTTACAGCAGTGGTGAGAAGCCTGACTGTCAGCCTTGGTTTTCAAACCCAATGTAAGAACATTATCATTCCTCTTACAAGCTCTCAGCAGCAAATGGCCCCATGGTCCATTTTGAATATCCTCAGTCATGTCATTGCCAATGGAAAGGAGGTTCCAATTTTGAGAGGAGCAAAGGCTAATTTGCCTGTATTTCCTTTCTAGAGTTCTTGGAGCCCTACTGGAGCTCACAGAAGTCATCTGAGACTTCAGGAGGATTTAAATCAGGCCATAAGTACTGCTGGCTTGGATTAGTAATGATGTGCATTGAGGACAGCATCTCTATTTGGGTTTGGGTGGAGCCCTTTCATAGTGGAAGAGCTGGTAATGCTTTTACAGTACCTTTCATCAGAGTATTTCAGAGTTCCACAAATATCTAATTACAGGAACTATTAAACTAAGTGAAATCCTTGGTCCTGGGGGAGTACAGGCAGTACCATTATGCTTCAATAGAAAGCCGGGGTGGGTGGTGTTCAAAGTGGCAAAACAAAAGCAATTTTTTCACATGCAAGCCATAACCTGCTACACTATCTCATTTTCATCCATGAGAGGAGTTTTACTCCTCTCATTTCTTTATATTAGCAGACAGGTTTCAACACCAAATGAGCTCAACAAAATGGGCTGCCACAAGCCTCCATTCAGAACCACTGTCAGCTCTTAGGAAGGGATTTGGAAGTTCATCCATCTCTTACTGATCTGTTTTCGTAGTATTTGTATTTCTTCATTCTGTTAAGATGTAGCAGGACTTAGCTAGGGTCAGGCGCCAATAATGACAGCTTCCTGGCTACAGGAGCTCTGGGATGACATGCCTCTGAAAGTCCAGGCTGATCCAAATCCCAGGAAGTTGGTCACTCAGCCTTCCCAAGGACAGTGTGCCTGCTCTGTACTGTGCTTCATTTGGGATTAGCAGTGGGAGATCTAATCCGTTTATTCTACTTAAGTCCATCTCTCTCCTGGTGTTAGTTAGTAAATATTCGACTGTTTAGAGACTGAGTTTTTATTAGAGAGATTTTTTGACAGAAAACGTGAAGCCTTTACTGGTAGCACTGAGGCTCAAAGCCCATGCCCTTGACTTCCTCCTGTGCTCCAGATCTGCATGGGTGGGCACCTCAGGTAAATCTGAGCCTTCACTATTTGAATACAAGGGCCTCAAGGAGTTGCTCATCAAGACTAACTTTAAATGCGAGCTTAGCAAGCTGAACACTTTGATTTGCCTCTAAAATCAACAGTAACTTATTCCAGGTTTCCTGGTTGGAACTTGAATGGGGAAGAAGAAAGGATGTCTGCAAAACAGATTTATTTAGGAAAACAAACTGCTCACTGGTTGGGACCCTGTAACAACAAACCCAGGGCTAAGTTTTTCCTCTGTCTGCAGTATCTGTGATACTTTTTTCAGCTTTCTCCCAACCCTCCCTGCTGTGCCCTCATGGTCTCTCCTTATGTGTAAGCAATAAAGCAAAATTTACAAGCATCCTGCTCTCTGAAATCCTGGCAAAGACAGTGTCTTGCAAATTTCCCTTTCCAGAGTGCACAAGAGGAGACTAATCCTGGGAGAACAAGGTGGAGAGAAGTGCTGCTGTTTGTTCACCATCCAAAACTAAGGATGAGCACTCGGACCATAGCAGACCCCTGGATGCTCCAGCTCCAGCTGCAGCAATGGCTCATGTGGAAGCCCAAAAGATTGCATGAAAGGGAGAGGGTTTTTTGCTTGCATTTGAGAGATCACTACCCATGTCTTCTGCATAAGCCCTCCCACCTGCTAGTGACATTTAGTGACACAAGAACCTGGTTCCCAAAAGGCTGGGATAACAGCTCTGCAGCAGGGTAATGGTGAATATTTGCAGGTTTGGCATTCACATCTGGAATGTTTCCTTCTCCATATGTTTGTACAATAGGCTTCCAGCATGTGAAACATCTGAAGTGTCTGAATGAAACAATTGGGTCATGTAGCTGGAAGTCCAAGCACAAACAGCTCTTCTTTTGCCAGGCCAGTTTACATGTACATGTGTGTGTTTTATTTGCTTTTTAAAATCCAGGTTTATTTCCCAGGAAGTGGGCAGCAAATTTTGCCTGGGATTGCCTTTCAATTCTCCTTTCTTCTGTTTCTTGTCCTTTCAAAATGAAACAAAGCAGTTCTGGGCACCTAAGGTGCATATGGATTTCATTATTTAAATCTCCCTCATGTATTTGGGAGGTGATATATATGAAGTTAATTTGGGAACATTCATTTTACAGATTCCTATGGATATACATAACTTGTTCAAGGGTGTTCAATTTTTATACTGAACTCCACAAGTAAACTTTTGCTGCAGGACTATAGCTTTTGTTTTGTTATATAATCCATCTGGTTACCAAACAGTAGAAAACAATCTGACCATGTTTTCTACTCTTTAATTTGAGCTGCTTTAAACTGCTCAATTTATAGAAAATGAAAACCAGATTGATCTTCTGGAAATTGCCCCATCACCCCTGCCAGTTCCCACCAACCCTATCATTTACTATTAATTTTTGTATGGTGTGTTGTGTACACTTTGTTAATGAGAACTTGCTCCAGTAGAGAATAGACCTATGTGACCTATTAAAGCCCTGAAGCAAATGGCCATGGCATCTTGAACTCTTCATTACACTGCCTTACTTTTATTTACCATGGTCCCATCATATTCAGGATTATTTGCCTGAGGAGACACTCTAAATGATGCCTTTGTTTCTCTTTCTAAGGCTTTACATTTTTTTGTATGTTTGAATGAGGGTATTTTCTGAAAAAGGAACCCAACAAACTAGAACATGGATAGCAGCTTTGTGTAGATGAAGGATCTTATTTGATAGGGCATCTTGCATCTTTGTTGGAGAATCTCTGTTTGTTTGCTGAGTGTCCAGTCACAAGAGTTAGCTTTGTTCTTCCCCCCCTGCAAGGATTAGACTGAAAGGTCCACAAGGAAAGGCTGGGAATTCCAGCACTCCCTGGTGGATGTTATGCCAGATAGGTTGTGTGCTTCCTTGCGCATAAAGCTGATGTTGTGATGAAAGGGGGAAGCCAATGTTCAGACTGCTCTCCCAGGGACATGGATCACATTTGTTGCAGGAGGATAGCACAATAAATTTATGAGACAGTTATGGGAGGTTTCTGCTTAAAATAGTTCTGCTTTATGGGTGTAATGGCTACAATCCCCAAGGGAGCACTGCCTAGTCAAGTGGGTCTTTCCAAGCACTGGATTTGCATATTTTAAATAGGTTTTTCAAATAATTTGATAGAAAAACAATCTGGCTTTTGTCCTTTCAGACTGAAATGAGAAGAAGGAAATTAATATTGTAATGTGGGACTGCAGTCAAGATAGAGAAAAGTTCAGAATAAGACCTGGCACTTAGTTTCTAATAAAAGCACCTGGATGTAAATAAAATTGAAGAAAAAATGTCCTGTGCCTTGGCCTAGGTCTCTTCCAGAACACTTCTGTCTGTGTTTCACACTCTACCAACATTTTATCCACTTCATAAGTGTGTCTGCTCCTTGACATGCAACAACTACTGAGTAATCAGTGAATGCTAGGATTGCTCCTGTAATGGTAACTTCAGTTTGAGAATCTGACAGGTAGCAAATGTACCCAAGACCTGCCAAACCCAGAGAAAAACTATTCATCATAAGCATTTCTAGCTCTAAAAATATAGATCATAGCTGTAACTTGTAAGAGATCATGTAGGTGAATCCAACTCCATCCTAATTAGAGAACTGAAAGGGGAGAACTTAAACTTCTGCCTATTTGTGATGTGGTGGAAAAGAAGAATTCTTTTCAGTGTTCTGAGGCTTCACCTCTGAGCCCTTATGTAGCTGAGTTAGCAGTGAGCCTGCTGCAGTCCCTCCTTTGCTGAGAGGGGGACACACTCTTCCAGAGGGCTGCTAACACCATCTAACTATTGCTCTGAATCTCCCTCTGTAGGAGACAGCTCTGGCTTCTGCCTGCAGAAGGAAACGAGCTAAATTAGCCAGCATTCCTTGCACCCAGAGCTGGCTGCTCCTCATCTAATATAGGAATCTTGCAGCAGATACTCAAAAAGGTCTGTGGTTGCTGCAGAAAAATCTACCCACTGCTCATAACTCTTGTGTATGTTGGCATCTCTGGCCTAATGAGGATGAACTGGCTTTCCTTCTCACCAGAGCCTCCCAAAAGCAGCAGAGCATTCTGCTGCCTTTACTCTGCATGCTCTGAAGGCGAGCATGAAATGTCAATGTATGCTCAGGCTGCACATACTGCTGGTCAGGCTATGGAAAACTGGCTGTTCCATGGGTGATTGTTCACAAAACAGCCCCTGCTTGTGTCCCTGGGAACAAGCATTTTTTTGTTGTTTGGGAACAAGCATCTCTGGAGTTAAATGAGCAGAGCTGTTGTTCTCCCCAGTGCCTGGTGGTTGTCGGAGTGCTCGTGTTTGTTTTTTTGTGATTTTCCTTTTCCCCACCTCCTGCTCGGAGCGAGGATCAAGGAGGAGGGATGGTGACCTCATGGTGCAGTTATGCAATCTGCCAGAGCCAGGTATCAAAACACACTGCAGCTGTGGAGCTGGGACCTCGCTGTGGCTGGGGGCCCTGGCCTCCTGGCTCTAATGAGATCACTGACCTTCTCCTGCCACTTCTCCTGCAGCTGCTTTGATTCCCAGGGAGTTGTTGTGGCCATGCCTGCCTAACGGTTTGGAAAGCTGCTGCAGCAATGCTGCATCCACAGGCAGGCTCTGGGAGCTGGCCCTGGACACCTACAGCAGGTGAGGGTACCCTGAGCCCTGCCAGCCTCTTGCCATCCTAGCAGAGCTTATTTGCCTCCATCCAAGGCTGTGAAAACACTCCTTCCCCCCTGATTATTCTTTTTTTTGGTAGGAAGTGAGGGGAAGGTTGCCTGTTCTCCAGTGAAATAAAGCAGTGCCTTCCCAGCAATCTTCTTGCGATGCTTGAGCTGCAGCAGAGTCACATATGGGAAGAATAAGAAGGAATAGCATGTCTGCAGTCTGAGGCACATTTGGGCCTCCAAGTCCTCAAGTCTCATTCAGACTTTGCATTCTTTGCTCTAATTGCTGA